>NC_090299.1:14974696-15277727 GCF_039906515.1 Pseudorca crassidens
CAATGAACAGGTATATGTCAAACGTGGTTACTGACAAGGGTTGAGAGTTTAGCACCATGATGTTGAAAGCAAGATTTATTGCTGAGACACTGATCTGGGAGCTACTAGGGCAGGGACACTTTCTGAATCCCCATAACCATGGATGTATGGATGGGTGTTTTATAAAATGGGATTTTTTTCAGAGAATTCTCAGTTTCTGTATTCATTCTATAGATTTGATGTTTGCTTTGTTGTTTATATTCATTGAACCTCTTTGTATACTATGATTTGAAACAAGAGGACAGTGTTGGCTATCAGTAAATTATGTGTTCTGGATGTCTTGTTTTAAGACCAATATGAACTGAATTGAGATAAACTAAGGGAGTGATCAGGCCTCTCATGTCTTATTGCACAATTCTATAGGAAGGATCTAAGTAATTAATTGTATTTCCTTTTGTTTCAAATCATGTAAAAGTGACTTAAAAAGTTATGTAAAATAGAGCAAATTAGAATATACTAAAAATATTTACAAAAGAAAAAAGTAAAACCACTGTAGGGAGAGGGAGAGGTAGTGGACACGGGACCGAAATGCTTATGTCAAAAGTTACTCAGTTGCTTTGAGTGAGTGCTAAATATGGTTCTAAAATTTCTAGTAGCCAATAAGAAAAAATCATTACTCAATTTCAAGTGTCTGTTAAAGCAGAAAAATCCCTCAGGAGAATTGCTATGTTAGACTTATAATACAGCAGCAATACCAGCTTGCTTGCTGTTTTGTGTTATTTTTTTTTTTTTTTTTTGCGGTTCGCGGGCCTCTCACTGTAGTGGCCTCTCCCGTTGCGGAGCACGGGCTCCGGACGCGCAGGCTCAGCGGCCATGGCTCACGGGCCTAGCCGCTCCGCGGCGTGTGGGATCCTCCCGGACCGGGGCACAAACCCGTGTCCCTGGCATCGGCAGGCGAACTCTCAACCACTGCGCCACCAGGGAAGCCCCCAGCTTGCTTACTTTAAAAAAGTAAAATACAGTATGTTATAGAACTCTGGTCTTCAAAATAATCTAATTTTTTATAACTTGGAAATCTCTAAATTCACTATGTGAGGCTATGATGCCAAGACAGTAGAGTGGCAGACTCCAAATCAGAAACCCAGAATCTCATCCACGTGTTAATTCTGGGCTTTCTTATCATCATTTGTTAATAATGAATACCTGTGTTGTATTCTGAAGTGATAAAACTAAAAATTAATTAACATTCAAATTTAAAGAAATTGGTTATAGTCATCCAGTGAAGCCTCCTAATACTTCATAATCTCATCTAACCTGGGGTGATATGCAATTGTTTTTTTTTTTTTTTTTTTTTTTAACACATTCAGTATTCTTCACCTGGACAGCTTTTTTTCTGCCTGATATTCCATACATTCATTTATGACTCTTTGCAATGAAGGGCTGCATGACATCTGTTTCAAATCACATTTTCCCTAATTCTTATGTATGCCCTCTTGTTCCATCATCTGCATTAAAATTCACAAGGAGACATGATCTATTCCACACCGGATTTCATCTTCTGTACTGCAGATCTATAAAACCTATCTTTACTGCCTTGTTTCACAGGTCTCTTCTGTAAGCATTTGTCTTCTTGGCATTTCTTTCTTTCACCTTTGACCAGAAATCAGGCATGGTTTTGGGTCCTTTTTTTGGCATGTCAATGACTAAAGCATCTTTCTGTAAAGGAGAAGAGCTAATCAAGTTGGCAATCCAAGAGAGGTCTGTGTATTCTCACTTCTCAGATTTGCAGCACCTTCTCATCGTTCTCTCAGTGCCTTTTCTTATTTCTGTGGAGTTTTAAAAATTATTTCCCTGCACCGTGAAGACATCTGGACATTCTGAATACGTGTCTGGTTGTACGTTGTATATGTGTTTTCCTTTAAAAAAAGGCAAATTCCAAGCCTTTTGCTGTGTTCATTCTTATAGGATTGGTAAAACTCTTACTTTGAATGGAGTCATTTTTTCCCAGCAAGGTAAACTTTTAGAAATTTTGTTGGAAACATCTGTGTGACATCTCTTCTGTCTCGGAAAGCAGCCTGCTTGTTCAGTGCTGAGGGATTCGTTTAATTAAGATGGACAGGAGCCTGCTTTGAATAGCCAAATGGTGCACCTCTGAATTCTCCAGTCTTCTCATAAGAACTCTGGTCCTTGCAGCACATCATTGAGGGATAGAAGATCGAGTTTTACACTTTCAGGGAATATCCTGCTATTTAGATGAGTGGGTTTTGAGATAATAACATAATGAGCAACTTTGTGATTTCTATACCCTATTAAGGCTAGTAGACTATTAAATGTACTTAAATAATTTGCTTAGCACCTACTATTTCTAGCCAGTATACCTATATTATTTACATCTTCTACTTATAGAAATGATGAATAGTATATTATTCATGCCTCTGAGTTCACAATCTAATAAGAGAGATTATTGACCAATTGGAAAACATGAGCTGATTGTTTTAATGTTGATCTTTAGAAAGAGCTTTAGTGTGCAATGGAGGAAAACTATTCAACTATCTACACATAATAATCTTTTACTTCTTTTAATTTTGTTTTCAAATTCTGTGGTTTGAAACATGCTTTGTGGGGGAGGATCACCAAATGTTCTGCAATATCTTTGTTCTTTCCATTTGTTCAGACATCTAAAAATTCCTTTGCATTTGTAGACCCAGTGATTTCTAATTCTTGGACTTAATCCTATTGCAAGTGGGTGGACAGATCAAAAATATTTTGTTTTGGTTTTTCACATTATCTCCAGTTACTGTAGTTACCTAGCAACAATTTTCTGTGTTCCTGACTGGTTATTGGCATAACCTGTAACTGGCATACCAGTTAATGGCAAATTATTATTTGGAATGCCCTCCGGATTGACTGGAGCCTCAAACTATGACCTTTGAGGTTGGAAGATGTTTTATATTAGGTTTTTATGCTAGTTAGGAATCATACTATTAGTTATACATTTAGCCATCTTTCTTGGTCCACTCCTGTATTTTACTACTAAACATTTTTAAGAAGAATGTGATTAGAATTTATACCTAATTTCTAATATGTAATTGTTCCTTTAATATGTTCTCTAAATCTCTACATATAGTTGTGTTCATCTTGCTAACTGATAGGAAATATCAGGACTATAAGAAATCATGTAAGTGATAATTGGTGGAGTACTGAGATATCATCAGTATTGAACAGGAGTTGGAAAACTACAGCCTCTGAGTCAAATCTCTTCCACCACCAATTTTTGTAAATAAAGATTTTTGTGATGCAGCCTTACCCATTTGTTTACCTATTGTCTATGACAGATTTTGTACTGTGAAGGCAGAGCCTAGTAGTTGCAACAATCACCATATGGTATGCAAAGCCTAAAATATTAGCATCTGGTCTTTACAGAAAGTTTGTTGATCCCTGGTCTTGAGGATCACTCAATTTATTGCTGTGTAGCTGCCCAATGCCATGGTGAAGCCAGAGTTCATTTTGTTTCTCTTACAGAGCCTGAACATTTAATTTTCTTCAGCAAATTAGGACATATGAAAATCTCTTGATGTGGTTTACAAAGTCAGTGATTTCATGTAAATCAGTATATTTCTAACTCATTATAGTGAGGAGTTGGCCAATTCTTGATTGATTTAATATTTTGATACTCTTAGTAGGTAATGATGTAATGATATAATTAAGTCATTAATTTTAATGACTTCTCAGGAAAAGGAAGTAAAATCAGTTGAGCGCCTCCTATGATCCAGGCTCTTTGCTAGATTTCTGTCCCCAGGTGGCAGTTAAAGTTCAGAAAGTAGCATATCAGCAACGCAGAGAAAAAAAACCATGCCCGGTTCCAAAGGAGGAATTTCACTTCTCATATTCTCTTCCACCCAGTTTTTATTTTACTGAAAAGAAAATTAAATTCAGTAGGGTTAACTAAGTTGCTGGGAATTAGAAATCAGAAAGTGGCAGAGGTGACATTTGAAAGTAGATCTGCAGGTTTCCAAAGCCCAAGCTTCTTATGTTAAACCGTATTGCCTAGTATGCCATATCAAAACATATGGAGTCTTCAAACTAATCTATTGGAGGATTGTGGCCTTTAAAAAAAAAAAATAGCACTAGGATTTTTCTCAGACGTTAACTATTACAGTACCTTATTAAGCCAATAGATAACATATTGAGCAGGTCTAATATAATACCATTTGTATAAGGGGAAAGAAATATGAAAATCTTACCCGCTTCAAGAAACCAACATAGTTTGACCAGAAAAAGGCTGCCTGGTGTTAAAATCACTCTTGGAGAGACCTTCAAGATGGTGGAGGAGCAAGATGTGGAGATCACCTTCCTCCCCACAAATACACCAGAAATACATCTACATGTGGAACAACTCCTACAGAACACCTACTGAATGCTGGCAGAAGACCTCGGACTTCCCAAATGGCAATAAACTCCCCACGTACCTGGGTAGGGCAAAAGAAAAAAGAAAAAACAGAGACAAAAGAATAGGGATGGTACCTGCACCAGTGGGAGGGAGCTGTGAAGGAGGAAAGGTTTCCACACACTAGGAAGCCTCTTCACTGGAGTAGATGGGGGTGGTGGGGGAGAAGCTTCGGAGCCACAGAGGAGAGCACGGCCACAGGGCTGCAGAGAGCAAAGTGAAGAGATTCCCACACAGAGGATCAGTGCCGACCAGCACTCACCCGCCTGAGAGGCTTGTCTGCTCACCCACCGGCGCAGGCAGGGGGTTGGAAGCTGCGGCTCCAGCTTCAGAGGTCGGATCCCAAGGAGAGGACTGGGGTTGGCTGTGTGAATACAGCTTGAAGGGGGCTAGTGTGCCACAGCTAGCCAGGAGGGAGTCCGGAAAAAAGTCTGGAACTGCCTAAGAGGCAAGAGACCATTGTTTCGGGGTGCACGAAGAGAGGGGGTTCAGAGCACTACCTAAATGAGCTCCAGAGACAGGCGCGAGCCAAGGCTACCAGTGCAGACACCAGAGATGGGCATGAGATGCTAAGGCTGCCGCTACAGCCACCAAGAAGCCTGTGTGCAAGCACAGGTCACTATCCACACCTCCCCTCCCGGGAGCCTGTGCAGCCCGCCACTGCCAGGGTCCCGTGATCCAGGGACACCTTCCCCGGGAGAATACACAGTGCGCCCCACACTGTTGCAATGTCACACTGGCTTCTGCCGCCACAGGCTCGCCCTGCATTCCGTTCCCCTCCCTCCTCGTGGCTTGAGTGAGCCAGAGCCCCCTAATCAGGTGCTCCTTTAACCCGATCCTGTCTGAGCAAAGAACAGATGCCCTCAGATAACCTACACACAGAGGCAGGGCCAAATCCAAAGCTGAACCCCAAGAGCTGTGCGAACAAAGAAGAGAAAGGGAAATATCTCCCAGCAGCCTCAGGAGCAGTGGATTAAATCCTCACAATCAATTTGATGTACCCTGCATCTCTGGAATACCAGAACAGAAAACGAATCATTCCATATTGAGACGATGGACTTTGGGAGCAACTGTAGACTTGGGGTTTGCTGTCTGCATCTAATTTGTTTCTGGTTTATGTTTATCTTAGTATAGTATTTAGAGTTTATTATCATTGATAGATTTATTGATTTGGTTGCTCTCTTTTTATATATATATAGATATATATATATTTTTTTCCTTTTTCTCTTTTTGTGAGTTTGTATGTGTGTATGCTTCTTTGTGTGATTTTGTCTGTATAGCTTTGTTTTACCATTTGTCCTAGGGTTCTGTCTATCCTTTTTTGTTGTTTTTCTTCTTAGTATAGTTTTTAGTGCTTGTTATCATTGCTGGATTTGTTTTTTGGTTTTGTTGCTCTCTTCTTTCTTTTTATTACTTTATCATTTTTAATAATTTTCTTTATTTTTTATTTTAATAACTTTATTTTCTTTCTTTCTTTCTTTCTTTCTTTCTTTCTTTCTTTCTTTCTTTCTTTCTTTCTTTCTTTCTTTCCTCCCTCCCTCCCTCCCTCCCTCCCTCCTTTCTTTCTTTCTTTCTTTCTTTCTTTCTTTCTTTCTTTCTTTCTTTCTTTCTTTCTTTCTTTCTTTCTTTCTTTCTTTCTTCCTTTCTTTCTTTCTTTTCTTTCTTTCTTTCTTTCTTTCTTCCTTTTCTGTTTTCTTCTGAGCCGTATGGCTGACAGGGTCTTAGTGCTCCGGCTGGGTGTCAGGCCTGTGCCTCTGAGGTGGGAGAGCCGAGTTCAGGACATTGGTCCACCAGAGACCTCCCAGGTTCACGTAATATCAAAGAGCAAAAGGTCTCCCAGGGATGTCCCTCTCAACGCTAAGACCCAGCTCCACTCAACGACAAGCAAGCTACAGTGCTGGACACACCATACCAAGCAACTAGTAAGACAGGAGCACAACCCCACCCTTTAACAGAAAGGCTGCCTAAAATCATAATAAGGTCACAGACACCCCAGAACACACCAATGGATGCAGTCCTGCCCACCAGAAGGACAAGATCCGGCCTCATCCACCAGAACACAGGCAGCAGTCCCCTCCACCCAGAAGCCTACAGAACCCACTGAACCAACCTTACCCACTGGGGACAGACAACAAAAACAACAGGAACTACAAACCTGCAGCCTGCGAAAAGGAGACTCCAAACACAGTAAGTGAAGCAAAATGAGAAGACAGAAAAACACAGCAGATTAAGGAGCAAGGTAAAAACCAACAGACCAAATAAATGAAGAGGAAATAGGCAGTCTACCTGAAAAAAAATTCAGAGTAATGATAGTAAAGATGATCCAAAATCTTGGAAATAGAGTGGAGAAAACACAAGAAATGTTTAACAAGGACCTAGAGGAACTAAAGAGCAAACAAACAATGATGAACAACACAATAAATGAAACTAAAAATTCTCTAAAAGGAGTCAATAGCAGGATAACTGAGGCAGGAAAACGGATAAGTGAGCTGGAAGGTAAAATAGAAGAAATAACTACTGCAGAGCAGAATAAAGAAAAAAGAATGAAAAGAATTGAAGACAGTCTCAGACACCTCTGGGACAACATTAAATGCACCATCTTGTGAATTATAGGGGTCCCAGAAGAAGAAGAGAAAAAGAAAGGGACTGAGATAATATTTGAAGAGATTATAGTTGAAAACTTCCCTAATGTTGGAAAGGAAATAGTCAATCAAGTCCAGGAAGTGCAGAGAGTCCCATAGAGGATAAATCCAAGGAGAAACATGCCAAGACACATATTAATCAAACTATCAACAATTAAATACAAAGAAAAAATATTAAAAGCAGCAAGGGAAAAAAAACAAATAACATAAAAGGGAATCCCCATAAGGTTAACAGTTAAATTTTCAGCAGAAACTCTGCAAGCCAGAAGGGAGTGGCAGGACATATTTAAAGTGATAAAAGGGAAAAACCTACAACCAAGATTACTCTACCCAGCAAAGGGTCTCATTCAGATTCAATGGAGTAAGTAAAACCTTTACACACAGGCAGAAGTTAAGAGAATTCAGCCCCACAAAACCAGCCTTACAACAAATGCTAAAGGACCTTCTCTAGGCAGGAAACACAAGAGAAGGAAAAGACCTACAATAACAAACCCAAAACAATTAAGAAAATGATAATAGGAACATACATATCGGTAAATGGATTAAATGCTCCAACCAAAAGACACAGCCTGGCTGAATGGATCCAAAAACAAGACCCATATATATGCTGTCTACAAGAGACCCACTTCAGACCTAGGGACACATACAGACTGAAAATGAGGGGGTGGAAAAAGATATTCCGTGCAAATGGAAACCAAAAGAAAGCTAGAGTAGCAATTCTCATATCAGACAAAATAGACTTTAAAATAAAGACTATTACAAGAGACAAAGACACTACATAATGATCAAGGGATCAATCCAAGAAGAAGGTATAATAATTGTAAATATTTATGCACCCAACATAGGAACACCTCAGTATATAAGGCAAATGCTAACAGCTGTAAAAGGGGAAATCAACAGTAACACAATCATAGTAGGGGACTTTAACACCCCACTTCACCAATGCACAGATCATCCAATATGAAAATAAATAAGGAAACAGAGCTTTAAATGATACGTTAAACCAGATGGCCTTAATTGATATTTATAGGACATTCCATCCAAAAACAACAGAATAAGGAACAAGAGAAGGTTGTCCACTCTCACTATTATTCAACATAGCTTTGGAAGTTTTAGCCACAGCAGTCAGAGAATAAAACCAAATAAAAGGAATCCAAATTGGAAAAGAAGAAGGATAGATGACGTGATACTGTACATAGCGAATCCTAAAGATGATACCAGAAAACTACTAGAGCTAATGAATGAATTTGGTAAGTAGCAGGATACAAAACTAATGCACAGAAATCACTTGCTTTTCTATATGCTAATGATAAAAAATCTGAAAGAGCAATTAAGGAAACACTCCCATTTACCACTGAGGCAAGAAGAATAAAATACCTAGGAATAAACCTACCTAAGGAGACAAAAGACGTGTATGCAGAAGTCTTTAAGACACTGATGAAAGAAATTAAAGATGATACAAACAGATGGAGAGATATACCATGTTCTTGGATTGGAAGAATCAACATTGTGAAAATGACTACTCCAAGCAATCTACAGATTCAATGCAATCCCTATCAAACTACCAATGGCATTTTTCATGCAACTAGAACAAAAAATTTCACAATTTGTATGGAAACACAAAAGACCCCAAATAACCAAAGCAATCTTGAGAAAGAAAAATGGAGCTGGAGGAATCAGGCTCCCAGACTTCAGACTATACTACAAAGCTATAGTAATCAAGATATTATGGTAGTGGCACAAAAACAAAGTTATAGATCAATGGAGCAGGCTAGACAACCCAGCGATAAACCCACACACATATGGTCACCTTTTTTTTTTTTTTTTTTTAATTTGGAGTGTGTGTCCCAAATTATACAAATGTATTGAAAGGAGCCATAATCAGCACATTCCATCTTTTTTTAAAAATAAATTTATTTATTTATTTTTGGCTGTGTTGGGTCTTCGTTTCTGTGTGCGGGCTTTCTCTAGTTGCGGCGAGCGGGGGCCACTCCTCATTGCGGTGCGCGGGCCTCTCACTTTCGTGGCCTCTCTTGTTGTGGAGCACAGGCTCCAGACGCGCAGGCTCAGTAGTTGTGGCTCATGGGCCTAGTTGCTCCATGGCATGTGGGATTTTCCCAGACCAGGGCTCGAACCCGTGTCCCCTGCACTGGCAGGCAGATTCTCAACCACTGCACCACCAGGGAAGCCCAGTCACCTTATTTTTGATAGAGGAGGCAAGAATATACAATGGAGAAAAGACAGCCTCTTCAATAAGTGGTGCTGGGAAAACTGGACAGCTACATGTAAAAGAATGATATTAGAACAGTCCCTAACACCACAAAGAAAAATAAACTCAAAATGGATTAAAGACCTAAATGTAAGGCCAGACACTATAAAACTCTTAGAGGAAAACATAGGCAGAACACTCTATGAAATAAATCACAGCAGGATCCTTTTTGACCCACCTCTTAGAGAAATGGAAATAAAAACAAAAATAAACAAATGGGACTAGTGAAACTTAAAAGCTTTTGTACAGCAAAGGAAACCATAAACAAGATGTAAAGACAGCCCTCAGAATGGGAGAAAATATATGCAAATGAAGCAACTGACAAAGGATTAATCTCCAAAATTTACAAGCAGCTCATGTAGCTCAATATCAAAAAACAAACAACCCAATCCAAAAATGGGCAGAAGACCTAAATAGACATTTCTCCAAAGAAGATATACAGATTGCCAACAAACACATGAAAGGATGCTCAACATCATTAATCATTAGAGAAATGTAAATCAAATCTACAATGAGGTATCACCTCACACCAGTCAGAATGGCCATCATCAAAAAATGTACAAACAATAAATGGGAACCCTCTTGCACTCTTGGTGGGAATGTAAATTGATACAGCCACTATGGAGAACAGTAGGGAGGTTCCTTAAAAAACTAAAAATAGAACTACCATATGACCCAGCAATCCCACTACTGGGCATATACACTGAGAAATCCATAATTCAAAAAGAGTCATGTACCACAATGTTCATTGCAGCTCTATTTACAATAGCCAGGACTTGGAAGCAACCTAAGTGTCCATCGACATATGAATGAATGAAGAAGATGTGGCACATATATACAATGGAATATTACTCAGCCATAAAAAGAAACGAATTTGAGTTACTTGTAGTGAGGTGGATGGACCTAGAGACTGTCATACAGAGTGAAGGAAGTCAGAAAGAGAAAAACGTATACCGTATGCTAACACATATATATGGAATCTAAAATTAGATAGTCTCTGAAGAACCTAGGGGCAGGAAAGGAATAAAGACGCAGACGTAGAGAATGGACACGGGGAGGGGTAAGGGTAAGCTGGGACGAAGTGAGAGAGTGGCATGGACATATATACACTACCAAATGTAAAATAGATAGCTAGTGGGAAGCAGCCACATAGCACAGGGAGATCAACTTGGTGCTTTGTGATCACCTAGAGGGGTGGGATAGGGAGGGTGGTAGGGAGACGCAAGACAGAGGAGTTATGGCGATATATGTATAGCTGATTCACTTTGTTATAAAGTAGAAACTAACACACCATTTAAAGCAATTATACTCCAATAAAGATGTTAAAAAAAATCACTCTCAATTGTGACTGCATGGATTGTATCCCTTTAGTACATGTGGGAAAATGTTCATTTCTCTCCTAATTCCTTCTGTCTAGGCTACTCTCTTTCAAGGGCTATTACTTTTATATGATAGGATCAGTGGAGAATAACCTGAAAGCAAGAATGATAGTGAGGCAGCAGGACAGTTAACAAGTTTTTGAGCTTATTATAGGCCCCAATATAATGCTTGACATGTCAATCAAAATGATCCCCCATTCTATCCTATCTTTCGATGGTTATTCCTTTGGGTTTTTTATAATTGCAAACTCCTGGTACAGTTGTTGTTCTGCTCCTCGACATTGACTTCATTTGGAGAAAAATTAGCAGGTACACAAGTACTCCAGGCTTTTAGAAATATTTGTAATCCTTTAGTTCTTTTGTGACAAGTCATTGGATCTGGTTAAGAAACTGAAAATGAAATAGACTTTTCTAAGTGTTGCAAAATATATGTGGATTGTCACTTTTGTGATCAATTTTTCCTCTAAGTAATATGGCTTTAACTTGGCTGACTGATTCAAACCCTGAAGCAGTTATAAACTGTTTATAACTATGTGAAATAATATTCAATTGGCATATGTACAGCTTAGGTTTCAAAATGGTTAAATCTATTGAATTATACTCCTGAAATATTTTAATTATGTTTCTTTTTTTTGCATATAGATGTCAAATAATTATGGCCACAGGTAATATATTTATTAATTTCTTATTTATGGTAATACAGAGCACATCAGCTGAAAAGGAATCAGGGAGCAGATCCTTTGTGTACTGCTTTCTATAGGTATGACGAAGTCTAACTTACTTATGGGTTCTGCTGCCAAGTGAAATCTGGTGTTTATGATGGGACAAAAATAAAGGAATCGATTGTTTTGGCTCAACTCTTTAGGTAGTGCTAAGTATAGGATTGCATCGGGGGGTAAAAATTTTAGAGAATGTGGATAAAAAGAGTTGAAAAATACATATATTCCACATTTTCTACATGTTAAATTGTAACCATATCGTAACAGAAAACATATGTGGTGCCATTAGCTTGACTTGAATTATTGAACATGTACATAGGCCCTTTTCTGCAGCATTTTAAATAAGGTCATACAATTCTAAAGGTTGTTTTAAGAGTGTATGTCAAGCCAACCTGATGATTAAGTAGTATCAGAAAATAAGAAACAATTAGAAGTGTGGGAGAAAACACTGTCATACAAAATTTGGACCTTAAATTAATAAATAAGGAAATTAATTTCAATAATAATTAAGCTGGCATTTAAGGACTTTTTCTCTAAATGTACAAATCATGCTAATCTTCTTGTCTGGAGGTGATTAGCTTGTTATGACAGACTGTGAGGTCATTAAGGAAATTAACATATTCCAGGTGCATTATTCTACTGGCACAATGCCATGGGAGAAATGTGTTTATGCATCTGAAACCAAGAAAAATATAATTTAATTCACATGTGCAAGATAAAACTCAGTTCGAAACTACTAGTGACATTTTCCCCCAATTGACATCAAAAAACAAAACCTGAACTTTTAACAACATGTTTTACCAAATCACAAATCTATTTTGCATGAGAGTTTTCAACTTCAAATTCCATCAACACAGTGAATGAGGGATATGATATAATACATTTTTGAGTGCTGATTTAAATTTTTTTAAATAGGGGAATATTCATATATCAAGTTTTATGAAACTTAGGTTAACAAACTTATATACACACTTATAAACATTTATCTGATTGATTTATTAACTTAATAAAAAATTTTGAGTGCTTGCTGTGTATCATGCTTTGATCTTAGGTATGTATTGATGAGTAAAACATCTCCCAAATTGAAATACCTTTTGGGACTTCCCTGGTGGTCCAGTGGGTAAGACTCCGCGTTCCCAATGCAGTGGACCCGAGTTCGATCCCTGGTCAGGGAACTAGATCCCGCATGCATGCCACAACTAAGAGTTTGCATGCCGCAACTAGGAGTCTGCATGCTGCAACTAGGAAGTCTGTGTGCTGCAACTAAGAAGACTGCATGCTACAACTATGAGCCCACATGCCACAACTGGGAGATCCCACATGCCCCAACTAAAGATCCCATGTGCTGCAACTAAGACCCAGAGCAGCCTACATAAATAAATATTTTTAAAAATACCTTTTATGTTCAGTTTGCTCTGAAAAATAACTTTTATTTGTGAATAAGAAAATAAAAATTTAGGGCTTCCCTGGTGGCGCAGTGGTTGAGAGTCCACCTGCCGATGCAGGGGACACGGGTTCGTGCCCCAGTCCAGGAAGATCCCACATACCACAGAGCAGCTAGGCCCTGAGCCATGGCCGCTGAGCCTGCGCGTCCGGAGCCTGTGCTCTGCAACGGGAGATGCCACAACAGTGAGAGGCCCGTGTACCGCCAAAAAAATAAAAAAATAAATAAAAATTTGAAAAAATGTATTACCTTCCCAATGATTTGATTAATTTTATTTAATTCATAAATTAGTTACTTGGAATATTTTGGAAGAGACTCAAGTATTTAAATTTTGAAGTAGCAATGAATTTTTTTTAATATAGAAAATACTGGTGTTCTTAGAAAACAATAAAATTAAGAGTATGTATATCTTGATTTAAGATGAAATTGTGAGCTTCTCAATATAGTTTTAGCCTTTTAAGTCTTTTTAATTTCACAACAGAATTAATATTTCTCACTCAGAATGCTTTTATAAAGTTTCTCGTTTGACTAATTTTTTCAGTTTTTCACAATGAGAGAGGAGAAATTGACATTTATGTAGTGGTACACTTTCTGATTATGTGGGAATAAACCATTCTTTTCTATAGCACAGGTTTTCCCTTAATAACGTATTTGTGAGAGTGCCAGGTTTGGATATACCAGAATTATTATTTTATATATTTTTTCTACAGTAAGTCGATTTTTAATTAAGTCACTTTTATCTGTTTAGTCTAATACTAGTGAATGGCAGTTGGAAAGAAAGGAGAAAAATATCCAGCTGGAATTCAACTTTCACTAGATTACATGGGAGGGAAAATTTCCCTTTTAAAAACACAGGCGCCTTTTAAATGAGTATTTTTACATCACAAGGTGTTCCTTTATCACACTGAAGCCTGAAAAATGTGATTCAGAACTGTAGCCTTGATACTTCCCTACCTTTCTCATCTTAAAATTCTTGATTAAATGCATCAAATTCTATTTCTATTATGCTTGAATTTTCAGGGTAAAACAATTATTCTGTGGTATATCAGTCAATCCTAAATGTTGTAATTCCTCCTTCCCCATTTCTTCATAAAATATGGGGAATGTGAGTTGTTTCTTTTTATACTCAAATATTTTAATTAACTTTTTATCCAGTTTTATTGAGATATAAGTGACATATAGCACTG
Organism: Pseudorca crassidens; assembly: GCF_039906515.1. NCBI lineage: Eukaryota > Metazoa > Chordata > Mammalia > Artiodactyla > Delphinidae > Pseudorca > Pseudorca crassidens. Next base: position 14,988,763 of record NC_090299.1, read on the forward strand.
TATAAGCTTAAGGTATACCTCGTAGTGATTTGAGTTACATTAAGTTTAGTGAATATTCATCATCTCATATAGATACGAAATAAAAGAAAAAGAACAAATGTTTTTCCTTGTGATAAAAACTCCTAGGATTTACTCTTTTAACACCTTTCATATATAATATACAGCAGTACTAAATATATTAATCATGTTATACTTTACATCTCTAGTACTTATAACTGGAATTTTGTGCCTTTTGACCAACTTCATCCAATTCTCTCCCAACCCCCCACCTCTGGTAATCACAAATTAGATCTATTTTTCTATGAGTTTGTTTGTTTTGAAGTGTAACTGACATACAATACTGTGTTAGTTCCTGGTGTATAACATAGTGATTCAATATTTCTATACATTACAAAGTGATCACTATGATAAGTCTAGTTACCATCTGTTGTCACACGAAGATATTTAATATTGTTATTGACTATATTCCCCACTCTGTACATTTCATACACATGACTCATTTCTTGTGTAACTACAAGTTTATATCTGTTAATGTCCCTCAACTATTTCACTCATCTCACCACTCTTTCCTCTCTGGCAGCCACCTGTTTGTTCTCTGTATCTATGACTCTATTTCTGTTTTGTTATGTTTGTTCAATTGTTTTGTTTTTAGATTTCACATATAAGTGAAATACTGTATTTGTCTTTCTCTGCCTGACTTATTTCACTTAGCATAGTACCCTACAGGTCCATCCATGTTGTCTCAAATAGCACGATTTCATTCTGTTTTGTGGCTGAATAATAATCCATTGGGCACTTAGGTTGCTTCCTTATTTCGGCTATTATGAATAGTGCTGCAATGAACAAAGTGATGCATGTACCTTTTTCAATTAGTGTTTTTGACTTCTTTGGAAAAACCCAGAAGTGGAATTGCTAGATATTATGATAGTTCTATTTATAATTTTTTGAGGAAAAAAATTGTGGCTGTACCAATTTACATTTCAACCAACAGTGCACGTTTCCCTTCTTTCCAAATACTTGCCAACACTTGCTGTTTGTTGTTTTTTTGATACTAACCATTCTGACAGGTGTGAGATTATATCTCGAAGTGGTTTTGATTTGAATTTCCCTCAGGATTAGATTTAAGTTCGGTGATTTAAGATGATTACATTTAAGTCTTCAATCCATTTTGAGTTTATTTTTGAATATGGTGTGAGAATATATTCTGGTTTCATTATTTTACACGTTACATACCCGCATGTAACACCACTTATCGAAGAGACTAGACGTCTTTTCCCTATTGTATATTCTTGCTTCTTTTGTCATAGGATAATTGACCTTATAAGTGTGGATTTAGTTCTGAGCTTTCTATCCTATTCCATTGATCTATGTGTTATGGTACTGTTTTTGTGCCAGTACCATACTTTCATTATTACTGCAGCTTTGTAGTAAAGGTTGAAATCAGGGAGCATTATACCTCCAGCTGTATTCTTCCTCAAGATTCTTTTGGCTGTTCAGAGCCTTCTGGGTTTCCACACAAATTTTAGAATTATTTGTTCCAGTTCTGTGAAAAATGGCAGTGGTATTTTGATAGGGATTGTGTTGAATCTGTAGATTGCCTTGGGTAGTATGGTCATTTTAACAATGTTAATTCTTGTAATCCATGAACTGGATATATCCTTCCATTTGTTTGTATAATCTTAAATTTCTTTCATCATGTCTTTTAGTTTTCTGAGTACAGGTTTTTGAGCTCCTTAGTTAGATTTATGTGTAGGTATTTTATTCTTTTTGATGCAGTTGTAAATGGGATCATTTTCTTAATTTCTTTCTGATAAATTGTTGGTGTATAAAATGCAATAAATATATGTATACTAATTTTGTATCCTACAACTTAACTGAATTCATTTCTTATTGGAAATAGTTTTTTGGTGGCATCTTTAGGATTTTCTATGTATAATATCATAGCACCTGCAAATATTGAAAATCCTTTGCAATTTGGATTGCTTTTATTTCTTTTTCTTCTCTGGTTGCTGTGCCTAGAATTTCCAATACTATGTTGAATAAAACTGATAAGAGTGGGCATCCTTGTCTTGTTCCTGATCTTAGAGGAAATGCTTTCAGCTTTTCACCGTTGACTGTGATGTTACCTGTCAGTTTTTCATGTATGGCCTTTATTATGTTGAGTTATGTTCCCACTATGCCCACTTCCTGGAGAGTTTTTAGGGAGGTTGAATTTTGTCAGAAGCTTTTTCTGCACCTGTTGAGATGATCATATGTGTTTTTTTTATTGAAGTATAGTTGATTTACAATGTTGTGTTAGTTTCAGGTGTACAGCAAAGTGATTCAGTTATATATATATATATATATATTTCTTTTTCAGATTCTTTTCCATTGTAGGTTATTACAAGATACTGAATATAGTTCCCTGTGCTATACAGAAGGTCCTTGTTGATTATCTATTTTACATATAATAGTGTGTATATGTTATTCCCACACTCCTAACTTATCCCTCTCCCCTCACCTTTTCTCCTTTGGTAACCATAAGATTGTTCTCTATGTCTGCGAGTCTATTTCTGTTTTGTAAATAAGTTTAATTGTATCATTTCTTTAGATTCCACATATAAGTGATATCACATAATATTTGTCTTTCTCTGTTTGACTTACTTCGTTTAATATGGTAATCTGTAGGTCCATCTATGTTGCTGCAAATGGCATTATTTTGTTCATTTTTATGGCTGAGTAGTATTCCATTATGTATATTTATGTATATATGTATATATATACATATACACATACACACACATACACATCTTCTTTATCTATTCCTCTGTCGATGGACATTTAGGTTGCTTCCATGTCTTGGCTATTGTAAATAGCTACTATGAACATTGGGGTGCATGCATCTTTTTGTTCTACCACTTTATTTTTTAATTAATTTATTTTTTTCACACACACTGTATTTTATCTTTACAAGAGATAAATAAACTGACACCAAGCATTGTAAATGGATGACCACAACAAAAGCAACAATGATTGCAATTACCAAACACAAAACACACTCATACTATGTCATAATATTGAGATTCAGTCCATAATCCTCCACTGTAACAGTTCCTTTGCTTTGCAGTGAAAATTGATTTGTATATTTTTTGCCTCTGAGTCCTTGTGGGATTTTTTTTTTTATTCAAACAGAAAGTCACAAAAATTATAATCATCCTCATCAGTTCACTCAGTCCCATGTAATTAATTTTTTTCATCTTGATCTTTTGTTAGCACTTTTATGAATTCATCAATTTTGCATTAGAGTTGTGAAAATGCTTATTCATTCAGTTCAGCAGTATAGTCAGTTACCAGAAACCTGTACTTGTCAGAGTCTTTTCTATGAATTCCTTGAAGTTGAAAACCTTTTATAGGAACATTTTTGCAAAAGCATCAGAGTACACCCAGAACTGTCTGTAAATGACAAAAGACTTAAAATGACCACAGTTAAAGATTTGATGAAAGTTCATAATAAAGCAATTGACAAGGAAATTTAGTTATTTCTGAGATAGATATTTTAAAGTAATAACTAGACTTGTGACTTATAACATTATACCAGAACATATAAGATTTTTAGAAATTTCATGTAATGTCTGAAACATTTATATTAACATATTTCCATACAAATAACCGAAAGAAAGTTTAGTATTAGTTGTTTTTTTGTTTGTATTTTTATACTGCACGTTCTTATTAGTCATCAATTTTATACACATCAGTGTATACATGTCAATCCCAATCACGCAATTCATCACACCAACACCCCCACTTCCCACCACTTTCCCCCCTTGGTGTCCATACATTTGTTCTCTACATCTGTGTCTCAACTGCTGCCCTGCAAACCGGTTCATCTGTACCATTTTTCTAGGTTCCACATACATGCGTTAATATATGATATTTGTTTTTCTCTTTCTGACTTACTTCACTCTGTATGACAGTCTCTAGGTCCATCCACGTCTCAACAAATGACTCAGTTTCGTTCCGTTTTATGGCTGAAGAATATTGCATTCTATATATTTACCACAACTTCTTTATCCATTTGTCTGTCAATGGGCATTTAGGTTGCTTCCATGAGCTGCTATTGTAAATAGTGCTGCAGTGAACATTGGGGTGCATGTGTCTTTTTGAATTATGGTTTTCTTTGGGTATATGCCCAGTAGTGGGATTTCTGCGTCATATGGTAATTCTAGTTTTAGTTTTTCAAGAAAACTCCATACTGTTCTCCATAGTGGCTGTATCAATTTACATTCCCACCAACAGTGCAAGAGGCTTCCCTTTTCTCCATGCCCTCTCCAGCATTTGTTGTTTGTAGATTTTCTGATGATGCCCATTCTAACTGGTATGAGTTGATACCTCATTGTAGTTTTGATTTGCATTTCTCTAATAATTAGTGATGTTGAGCAGCTTTTCATGTGCTTCTTGGCCATCTGTATGTCTTCTTTGAAGAAATGTCTATTCAGGTCTTCAGCCCATTTTTGGATTGGGATGATTGTTTCTTTAATATTGAGCTTCATGAGCTGTTTATATATTTTGGAGATTAATCCTTTGTCCGTTGATTCATTTGCAAATATTTTCTCCCATTCTGAGGGTTGTATTTTCGTTGTGTTTATGGTTTCCTTTGCTGTGCAAAAGCTTTGAAGTTTCATTAGGTCCCATTTGTTTATTTTTGTTTCCATTACTCTAGGAGGTGGATCAAAAAAGATCTTGATGTGATTTATGTCAAAGAATGTTTTTCCTATGTTTTCCTCTAAGAGTTTTATAGTGTCTGGTCTTACATTTAGGTCTTGAATCCATTTTGAGTTTGTTTTTGTGTATGGTGTTAGGGAGTGTTCTAATTTCATTCTTTTACATGTAGCTGTCCAGTTTTCCCAGCACCACTTATTGAAGACACTGTTTTTTCTCCATTTTATATCTTTGCCTCCTTTGTCATAGATTAGTTGACCATAGGTGCGTGGGTTTATCTCTGGGCTTTCTATCTTGTTCCATTGATCTATGTTTCTGTTTTTGTGCCAGTACCATATTGTCTTGATTACTGTAGCTTTGTAGTATAGTCTGAAGTCTGGGAGCCTGATTTCTCCAGCTCCATTTTTTTCCCTCAAGTCTGCTTTGGCTATTCGGGGTCTTTTGTGTCTCCATACACAAACCTATGGAATGGAGAAAATATTTGCAAATGACAATACTGACAAGGGGTTAATTTCCAAAATATACAAAGAGATCATACCCCTTAATATCAAAAAAAACAAAAACAAAAATACAATGCAATCAAAAAGTGGGCAGAAGATCTAAATAAACATTTCTCCGAAGAAGACATACAGGTGGGCAACAGGCACATGAAAACATGCTCAATATCACTAATTATTGGAGAAATGCAAATCAAAACTATAATGAGGTGTCACCTCACACCAGTCAGAATGGCCATCATTAAAAATTCTACTAAATAGTAAATGCTGGAGAGGGTGTGGAGAAAGAGGAACCCTCCTACACTGCTGGTGGGAATGTAAATTGGTGTAGCCGCTATGGAGAACAATATGGAGGTTCCTTAAAAAACTAAAAATAGGGCTTCCCTGGTGGCGCAGTGGTTGAGAGTCCGCCTGCCGATGCAGGGGACACGGGTTCGTGCCCCGATCTGGGAAGATCCCACGTGCCGCGGAGCGGCTAGGCCTGTGAGCCATGGCTGCTGAGCCTGCGCATCTGGAGCCTGTGCTCTGCAATGGGAGAGGCCACAACAATGAGAGGCCCGCGTACCATAAAAAAAGAAACCTAAAATAAAAGTTACCATATGGTTTTTATTCTTCAGTTTGTTAATGTGGTGTATCACATTGATTTATTTGTAGATATTGAAAAATCCTTGCATTCCTGGGGTAAATCCCACTTGATCATGATATATGATACTTTTAATGTATTTCTGGGTTCAGTTTGCTAATATTTTGTTGAGGATTTTTGCTTCTATGCTCATCAGTGGTATTGGCCTGTAATTTTCTTTTTTTGTGATATCTTTGTCTGGTTTTGGTATCAGGGAGATGGTGGCCTCAGAGAATGAGATTGGAACTGTTCCTTCCTCTGAAATTTTTAAGAGAAGTTTGTGAAACATAGGTGTTAAATCTTCTTTAAATGTTTGGTATATTTCACCTATGAAGCCATCTGGTCCTGGACTTTTGTTTGTTGGGAGTTTAGAAATTTTTTTTTTTATAGCTGATTCAATTTTATTACTGGTAATTGGTCGGTTCATATTTTCTATTTTTTCCTGATTCAGTCTTTGGAAATTGTACATTTCTAGAAACGTATGCATTTCTTTTAGGTTGTCCATTTGCATATAATTGTTCATAATAATCTCTTTTGATTCTTTGCATTTCTGTGGTGTCATTTGTAACATCTCTTTCATTTCTGATCTTATTTATTTGTGTCCGCTCTCTTTTTTTCTTGATGATTCTGGCTAAAGATTTATCAATTATATTTATGTTTTCAAAGAACCAGGTCATAGTTTAATTGATCGTTTCTGCTTTTTAGACTATTTAATTTATTTCTGCTCTGTTCATTGTTATTTCTTTTCTTCTACTGACCCTGGGTTTTGTTTGTTCTTCTTTTCCTAGCTCTTTTATGTGTGCAGTTAGCTTATTTGAGATTTTTCTTATTTCCTGAGGTAGGCTTGTATCACCATAACCTCCCTCTTAGAACTGCATTTGCTATGTTCTATAGATATTTGATTGTTGTGTTTCCATTTTCAATTGTCTTCAGCTATTTTTTAATTTCCTCTTTGACTTCTTTAGTGATCCATTGGTTGTTAGAATACTGTTTAGCTTCCACGTGTTTGTTTTTTGCAGTTTTTTTTCTTATAATGGTTATCTGTTTCATAGTGTTGTGGTAAGAAAAGATGTTTGATATGATTTCAGTCTTCTTAAATTCATATCTGAATGACAGTCCTGCTGGGTAGAGTATTCTTGGTTGTAATTTTTTTCCTTTCATCACTAAATATATTGTGCCACTCCTGTCTGGCCTGCAAAGTTTCTGCTGAAAAGTCAGCTGACAGTCTTATGGGAGTTCCCTTGTATGTCGCCTCACTTTGCCTAATTCTCTGTGTTTATTTGTATGTATTAGTTACATTGGTTACATTTCCCGACCTTGGAGAAGTAGTTTTATGTAGGAAGTGTTCTATGGGACCCAGCAGCACAGTCTCCTCTGCTCACCGGAGATATATGCTGTAGGGGTGCCCCCTATGTGGGCTAAGTGTGCCCTTCTGTTGGGACTGGACCAGTTACTGTGGTGTGAAGTTAGGTAGGGCTGGTGCCTGACCTGATTGGATTCCTGGCCCTACCTTGTGCAGAGGCTGTCTGCCACTGGTAGCTGGCTACTTGCCTGGGTGTCCAGAAGCTGGTTTCTGCCCACTGATCCATGGGGGCCAGGGCCCAGAACAGCTGGATTTGGGCCTGGGTGTCCTAGGGGAGCTGGCTTGCAGGGCCCAGTAGTTCTGAGGCTGGTGCTAACCTGCTGATAGGTGGCATTGGGTCCTGAGGTGACTTGCTGTGGTTGCTGAGGGGTCTCTGTGCTAGTTCTGGCCCACTGGTGGGCAGGACTGAGGCCTTGGGAGCTGATGCAGGGTTCAGATCTTTTGCTCCTTGGGGAGAACTTCTGTAATTGTAACTATACTTCCATTTGTGGGTGACCTACCTGGGGAATGGGTCTTGTCTATTCCACATCTCCACTCCTCCTCCCCTTCTTGTTGCAGATCCTTCTTTATATATTTAGTAGTAGAAGATCTTTTCTGCTGGTCTTCAGGTCGTTCTCACCTACAGCTGCTCTGTAAGTAGTTGTAATTTTGGTGTGCCTGTGAGAAGAGATGAACTCGGGGCCTTGGCCAATCTCCCTGAGTTAGTTCTTAAATAACAAATCTGTTACAAAATTTTTTGGAAAATTGCTGACATCTGCTTTTTAACCTAATTATATCATTTTAGCATTAGGGCTGGTATACTCAAATTATATCTTTTTATCCTTATTTAATAGTCTCTTTGGAGAAAAAATATGCAGTTTACGTTGAATCTTCAGCGTTTTGAAATAGAATCAGAAACTATTTAGAAAGGTATAAGGCTACAAAAATTATAGAAAACTGAAGTGTATCATGAAGATTGGTAAGGTTGAGCACTTAGAAAACTGAGGATGTGATGCAAGTGTTCTGCAGTGAGGAATATTCCTTCATTCATGTTGTCCCTGATGATCCATTAAAGTTGAAGTAAAGGAAGTCATTCCAGGTTTCAGGTTATATTTCATGAGATGCATCTGCTCAACTGCTAAAGCAGGTAGAATTGAAATTGAGAAATAGGCCACGTTACATTTTTATCTATACAGCTCTTATTCAAACCTAAGCTAGATCTCCATAGCTATGGCCTTGGCTATGCCTCCAGAATCTACAAATAGGAAATAGAGCTTCTTTTCCATTAAAAACAAAAAGAAAAAAAAGAAAGGAAACTTAAGGAGGTGATACCTGCTTGAACACTTATCATATGGTTTTGCTGTACAGATCTCTCTTTTGGCAGAAAAGGAACATTTCTAGAGGTAGCCAGGCCTTGCAGAGGCTGGTCAGCATTGCTTTAGTCAATGGGTCAACATGCCTGATTATCCAGGCTTGTGAAACAAAACGCTTCCTTTGTTGAGTGTAAAGTAAATATGTGAAATTTTGAGAAATTTAAAATTGAGTCATTGACTACCATTCTTATATTTTTCTTAAAGAATGAAAAAGCAAATGTAAATGAAAAGGTAATGAAAATGATTGAACAATTTAGAGGGAAAAAAACCAAACTATTATCACTCTTACTTACTAAAGCATTTCCTCTGGAGAAACTTCCTAGAATGGTTACATAAATATACTTTTGCATCTAATATAATCTAATTTTATAAATTACTTTTTTATAATAAAAATTAATATAATATTTTTATATTCTGAATTTTTAGTTATTTGGTAGGTTTAGCTTTTTTAACATTTCTTTTAGTTATATTTTTCTCCCTCTGGCATCTCAATATTCTATGATTTTTAAAAATAGTATGAATAGGAGTCTTTGATTAATACTTTCTCATGGTTATGCCTGGTTCACATGTTTTAATTCTGGAGGAGATTTCATTCTCAAAATGTTTTAGTGTCCTGAACTGAAAGAGATTTAAAAAGTCATGAGTCATTTATTACATGATAAATGACATGTCTTTTCTGGGCTTCCCCTCCCTAATGGTGAAATATCATGTCCTATTTTTTTTTTTTAAATTGGTAATTCAACTGAATGGACCCTTTTTCAAAAAAAACCCTTCTTACCAGAATTTTATACAAGGTATATAAATGTTAAATAGGAAATAATGTTCCAATATAAAGGCACAGAGATAGAGATCTAAACTGTTTTCTTTTTACTGTCAAGATAAATGAAATACTATACTTTTTCCTATTTTGTAATACTAGGTAGCTTATATTTTGTCCAAAACAGACTAGTTAAATATTGTCCTTTGGACAAACTCAATTCATATTTGCTTTCTGAACAGGCTAGTATGTTGATAAGACTGAGGTACCATGGTCTCCTTACATGTTTAAAATGCTTACTTTCTTATTAGATGAAATCCTCCAGTCTTAATTTTTTTTCCAAAAAATATTGACAAGTAAAATAGAAAAAAATTTCAGTTTTAATTGTACTTAAGACCAAGAGATCCAATTTGACTCTATTAGAATACGTTAAGTGTTTGAGACCCAGATCATTCTCCCTGTCCTTTGAAATTTTAAATTTATATACATATACATATAATTAACACAATTACTTCAAGTGAACTATGTTTTGTTATGTATCATAGTAAAATGTATATATGTGTCCCTATATCTTAGCTATAGCATTATTTGTGATATTTGAGTTATTTTATTTCTCTCTCTGCATGTTTTGGTTCACTGTAGATAAAATTTTAATACCTTGACAGAGAAATTGAACTTTTGAAGATCAGACAATTTAATGATAGGAGTAATATATTAAGAAACAGGTCCTTCAAAAACTAAAAATAGAATTACCATATGACCCAGCAATCCAACTACTGGGCATATACCCAGAGACAACCATAATTCAAAAAGACACATGCACCCCAATGTTCATTGCAGCACTATTTACAATAGCCAGGTCATGGAAGCAACCTAAATGCCCATTGGCAGATGAATGGATAAAGAAGATGTGGTACATGTATACAATGGAATATTACTCAGCCATAAAAAGGAGTGAAATTGGGTAATTTGTAGAGATGTGGATGGATCTAGAGACTGTCATACAGAGTGAAGTAAGTCAGAAGGAGAAAAACAAATATCATATATTAACGCATATATGTGGAACCTAGAAAGATGGTACAGAAGAACCAGTTTGCAGGGCAGAAATAGAGACACAGATGTAGAGAACAAACGTATGGACACCAAGGGTGGGGGTGGTGGTGGTGGTGGGATGAATTGGGAGATGGGGATTGACATATACACACTAATATGTATAAAATAGATAACCAGTAAGAACCTGCAGTATAAAAAAATAAATAAAATAAAATTCAAAAGTTCAAAAAATAAAAAGGATTTACAGTGAAGGCTAAAGAGGTTTGGGGAGCCAAACAGAAAAAACAATCCTTGGAACAGGCTCTGCAACCAGACTGGGCATAGGGGAAGCACACAATGATGGTGAGAGGATTAGAGGTTAAGAAAAGGAGCGCGAGCCCGGGCCTGCTCCAGTCCCCGCGGAACGAGCTGCGGGCATCTCGGCGGTGGATGGTTCTGGGGCGTCGCAGCGCCGGGCACGTTGACAAGCAGCCCAGGTGCAGGCTGCCGGCCTGGACCGGCTGCGCGGAGGAGACGTAGCTACTGAAATCTTACTGGGTAAACTCCCAGGTACTGTGAAGTTCGTAGCTAACAATCAACCCAAGTCAGCTTTAAGGGATTTACCGTGACATTGAGTAGACCAGGCTTCTTATCTCTGGATGCCTAGAGGCAAGCGGAGGGCGAGGTACTCAAGTGCTGATGGAATGAATGAATGAATGAATGAGAAAATACGCACAACTGCATAGTTGCATGTGACAGCGTGCCTGACGGAGGGCCCAGGCAGTGACAGTCCCGAATCTTTGAGAAGGCTGTCTCAGAAGGATGGACGTAAGCCGGCCGAACGCCACCCTCCTCACTCCCCATTTGATTATCCTAATGGATTTTGACATTTTGATCAGCTACGTCCCTGTTACCCTGACTGAGGAAGCAGAACAGATAAAAACTAGGCGGACAATTTGAAACCTTAAGGGCTGCTCTGCACATTAGAGAGAGTGAGAAATTATCTAAAGACCAGGCAGAATTCAGGACAGAAGCCTTCCTTTGCTCTGCGGGACCCAACGTACTGAGATTCTCCATCTGTGAGGACTAACCTGGGGCCGCGGACGGTCCCCTGTGAAGTCGACTATTGCAGTATCTTCACTATTGCAGTATCTTCGTCTGCATCTCCCTCTGCTCAGCGGGACATCAATTAGCACAGAAACGTGTTGTCTGGATTGAACTGAAATGTCATTGGAGCTGCTTTGGAACTATTTCCCCCATTCTTTGCAGTTTCCAGAGTTTAAGTGATTGCCTTTTCCTTTGGATTGGGTGGAATTTTGAACCGACATGTTTCTATGTTCTCTGGTTATTTATAAGCTGAAATGTCATTCATTCAACAAATGTTTATTGAGTGCTTGTTCTATACCAGGCTCTGCTCCAGGCGCTTGGGATTCATCAGAGAACAAAACAGGAATTTCTGCTCTTTTGGGTCATATTCAGTGTAATAAATATCTGTAATGTTAGTAACAAACATTAAAAAAAAAAAGAAATAGGAAGCAGTTTCCTGTGCTTACTGAACAATCACTTCTAGAAAGCTTCAGGTTCTTTCTAAGTAGGTTTACAAAGATCAAAATTACTACAGATCATGACTTAACAATCAAAATGTTTACAATGCTGATAAAATTTAAGATAATAGGAAGATAATTTTAGGATAGCATGAATATGAAACTGTACGTAAGTCTTTTTGTTGAGAAACTGTCTTGTTTTCTATGATAAATTTAAAATTCATTATTTAATAGTGCAAATAACTCAGATGAATTCAACTTAATTAATTGTCAGAATTAATGAGTATTTAAAAATTTACTAGATGAAGAAACTGAGGGCCAGAGAGGCTGCATGACTTATTTGATGAAGATCATAACATATATTTGTTGCAGGGCCAGAAACAAAATGGAGGTTTGGGTATTCCTACTGCTGTGTTCTCCCATCAAACTAGACTATCCTACTTTACCGTATATAAACTTTTCATCCCCCACCCCTAAGAGGCCTATATCCTTATTCTATGTACCTTTGAGTAGGTTACATGGCAGATGGGAATTAAGATGGCAGATGGAATTAAGGTTGTTAATCAGTTAAATTTAAAATCAGGTGAGTAGCCTGGATTATCCAGGTGTGCCCAATATAATTACGAGGATTTTTTTTTTTTTTTTTTTTTGCGGTACGTGGGCGTTTCACTGTGGTGGCCTCTCCCGTTTCGGAGCACAGGCTCTTGACGCGCAGGCCCAGCGGCCATGGCCCATGGGCCCAACCGCTCCGCGGCGTGCGGGATCCCCCCGGACCGGGACACAAACCCGCATCCCCCGCATCGGCAGGCGGACTCCCAACCACTGCGCCACCAGGGAAGCCCACGAGGAGCCTTAAATGTGGAAAAGCAGAGTTGGAGGGATGCCGTGTGAGAAAGATATAACTGGCCTTTGTTGGCTTTGAATATGAACCAAGAGGGCCGCGTGTCAAGGAATGCAGGCAGCCTCTAGAAAGGTGAAAAGGCTAGAATCAGATGATCCCCAGAGCCTCAGGAGGGACGCAGCCCTTTAGCTCAGTGAGGCCTGTTTCAGACCTGTGACCTCCAGAAACGTAAGTAAGGTGCTAAATCTATGTTGTTTTAGGCCACTAAATTTATGGCACTTTGTTACAATAGTACTTGGAAACCAATACAAGTTAGAAACAATAATATAATGTTTTAAATTGTAAATTGAATTGAATGATTTCTACATCTGAGGAATGAAGGATCGTGTTAAAGGAAAATTAAGACTAAAAAGGGTATATTTGGACTCTCTTTTTTAGGGTTCACGAATGAGTCTGTTTTCTTTCCCAGTTCTTTCAGATCAGTGTGCATAATTCAGCGGGCATATTTTTATCCACAGTTGGAGAATAGCATACATTTGTTCTGTTGTCTTCTTAAGGTTTCTTTTAGAACCCGTGTGGCCTGGTTTGTTTAAAAACATAAAAGTTTCCACTCTACTTCTATCAATTCATGGTTGTGCCTTAGGAACTTTATTATTTCTTTTCTTTCAAAAAAAATCTGTGCAATGGGAGTAATGCTACTCATATCCTAGATAAAGTTGGGCTTTTCTCTTTGAAGACTTAATGTGGTAGAAAAATTCATTTGCATGTTTAATTTTTACAGTAGAGAGAGCTAATATGTAAGAAAATCCTGATGCTTTGATCTTATTCATTGACAAACTGGTTTTCTAGAACTACCTTGTTTTCTTTTTCTTTGTTTTTGTTCACACACTTAAATTTGCTTTATTTAGGATTATTTGGGTTCACTGCTATTTTCATGACAGCTAAAGGACTGTAGTAGTGACCTCCTGATTCAACTGTGGTTATAATAGCTTCCATCCTTTGTTTCCTGGGTCCCTCTCAGCAGTCATGCTGAAAGCAGTTTTATTAAGACCAGGCAGATTTGATTTCTTGGAAAGATTCCCGGGAGCATTGTCTCATGACTTTACCAAAGTCTGTATCTGATATGCAAGGGTCGTATTCACATTCAAGCAACAGAGTGAGTAAGCTGGCACAGCTGGAGAACAGGCCAACTTTGCAGAACAACATGTCCTCTAGTTATTAGCCCTTCATAGTGGCTGATTAATTTTCTTGCAGGAGTTACATCAAATGGTGTCACTATACTAAGGGTGAACCACTCAGAGGTACTTTGTAAATGTGACTTTTTGTCTTTATATAACACGATGTGCAACTTTTAAAATTGAACCTTAATTTTAGTCAAACTAGACACTTGCCTTCCTTTTATGTTTGACATGAGGATTAAGAAACTTTACAAACTATAGAGACTCATTACTGTTATGTTAATGGATAGATTTACAATTGATAGATTAAATTCCAGTAGTTGGTACATGGACTTATGACATTATTTATAAAAAACAACCTAAATTTGTTAATGGCTAGGAAGGTCCACGATGTAACATGTCAGTAACTTACTTTATTTGGATGCCTTTCATCTGGCATCCAAAGATATGTTGAACAATTCTATTTAATGCCAGTGTTGTATAATAAAGCATTTGGCTGACCTTTGTCCCTGGTTCCTGGAATTTCCCAGGTAATAAGAGTGTCTTTGCTGTTAATGGTGGACACCTGGGACCACACCTGAGTTTATGCTAACATGATGACTCATGGTGGGCCATAGATAGTTTCAGCATGGGGAATGGCCATGCTGAAAAGGCCAGCCATGGAACTAGAGGATTGATGCTTTGAACCACATGATATAGGTCTGACCCCCTGACATCCTAACCTTGGGAGGAAAGGGGAGCTAGAAACTGAGTTCAATTACACGGCCGGTGATTCAATCAATCATGCCTCCATAATGAAATTCCAATAAAACTCTGGACTTCTGAAGCTTGGATGAGCTGCCTGGTTGGTGACATATATCAATGTGCCAAGAGGATAATGTGTCCTGAGGATGCAGAAGCTTTGCATTTGGGAACCTCCCAGATCTCACCCTATGCGTCTCTTCATTTGGCTGGCTCTTATTTATATTTTTTAATAATAAAGCTGTAATCATAAGTACAATGTTTTCCTGAGTTCTGTGAGTCATCTCAGACAATTATTGAGCCTGAGGAGGTAGCCTGAACTTGTAGACAGTTGGTCAGAAACGTAGGTAGCCTGGGGACCCCAGAGATGGTAGCTGGTGTCTGAAGTGAGGAGAGTCTTGTGGAGGACTGTGCCCTTATCCTCTGAAATTCAACTTAGCTCCAGGCACTTAGTGTCAGAATTGTGTTATAGCCAGTTAGAACTTCATACATAGAAATAATCTATCTATCTATCTATATATCTGCATCATAGAGTCAATTTTGCTATTTCAATTTAGAATTTTGCTATTTATTTTTATCCTGATACATAATACACTGAACTAACATGTTTTAAAAACATTTTCATTTCAGTAAATTTTAAATAGTTCTTTAGTGAAAAGGCATGTAGAAAGGAATTATCCTAGTCTTTTGATGAAACTAAACATGAAACAAACAAACAAAATTGTTCTTTGATTATTCATATGCCTGCTTCCATTCACTACAAAATTTGACTAGGAATGCTGGGATGTTTGCTCCATAATCCTGATAAGGCACTGATATACATAGTGTTGTTAGGTTAAGGTAAGCCACTTATATAATTATATCCTAAATCATATCTGTATCTTGGACTCAGGGACTATTATGGTGACAGTTGTTTGTTCTTTGATTATTATCCAAGTGCCTGCTACCATTCATTATAATTGTTAGAATAAAGCACTAAAAACTTGCCTGATATTCTTTTAAATTGAAACAAAATGGTCATGATACAGATACTAATATTACCTTTAATATTGATAAGGAAATTGAGGCATAGAAAACTTACGTAAATTGTGAAAGTTACATAACTAGTGGGTGGCACAGCCAGTATCAGTCCCAGTCTGCCTTGCTGTGTCCTTGACCATTGAACATTTCATGAGCCAATCGTGTTTACATCTTACATTCATAAGGTGATGTTGATTTTCAGACACTGTTGTAATTAAAATATAATTGGATACATTGGATTCAGTGTCAATGATTTATTTTTAGTTTACAGAGCATCTATCATGTGTCAGATACTGGGCAGGTACTGGGGATACAGCTCTAAATAAGCAGAATTGTTTCACTTTACTTCAGGGCAGCTTCATATGGAACTGTTTGTACCAGGTTTTCCGGTCAGACCTAGCCTCTTCCAACACGCTTGCTCATTGAGAAAATCCTGGGCTTGGCTTCTTTTGTGCCTTTTATGTCCGTGGGGAAAAGGCACGAAGAGTTAAAAGGAGAAGGTGAAAGAAGCAAAATCAATTCAGTCAGACTAGAAAAATACAATAAAAGAACTGCATAAAACTGATGACCTTATTTGTTCACATTTTCATGTCCTATTTTTTTAGTCCTTTGCATTAGAAAAATCAATCAGTTTAAATTCAAATGGGATTTTACAGTTCTGAGATTTTGTTACCAGAATATTGGCATATGTAAAATTCCTAAGTGTTACTTGACCTTTTGTATTTATGTATATTTAATTTTTCCTTCACTTGCCCATTTGAGATCATTGAGGCCCCAAATTCTGATTCTGGCTCTCCCATTACCCCAAATTCCCTTTCTAATTACCATAATCTATTAGTTTTGACTCTCTCTCTCTCTTTCTCTGTCTCTGTCTCTCTCTCTCTCTCACTCACACACACACACACACACACACACACACACACACACACACACAAAATTGAGGAGAAGCTGATTTTTCAGGCAGGATAAAATATAAAAGTACATCAAATATAAATTGTTTTTAAGTCGCTATAGGGACTCAATGTCAAATTTATGTCACAAGAAGACTTGAAAATAAAATCTAGAAAATATTTAGCTAAATTATATTATACATTGCATATTTGGTGTAGTATTATGTATATTATTAAATTTTGTGCCTTCATGAGATTGGAGGTTCTTTTTAATCTACATGTAATACTTATGAATGTGATAGTGATTATTGTACATATTTGACCAATGGGCTTATTATTTTTTAAATTATTTATTTAGAATTTGTGTAAGTGCTCTATATTGGCATAGAGAAATTGGCCCATTAAAGTGTCAATTTTAAAAAAATCAATTTTATGCCATTTGTTTCAAGAAACTGTTAAGGTATTTTGAAATTTAGCTGGGATCTGCACATGTTTACTGAAGCGGATAATTGGGATAGTTACCTGAATTACTCCAGAAAAGTATATTTTAATCAATTGTCCATATTTTTATTTGATTTTTTTTACCTGTTTGGCCCAATTATTTGGATAATATTTTATTGAATTTTATTTTATTTTAGTATCAATTCCTATATATATAAACATGCCAACATTTTTTTTACAACATATGTTTTTACATCATGTGGGAATCCATTTAAGGATTGTCATTAAAATAAATAACAATAATATTATCTCAAAATTAAAAGGCAGATATAAAGTGCTTCAGGAATATTTAATTTAATTTAATGAAATTAATAGTATCCCAAAACCAAAAGATAAATCTGTAGTGCTTTAGCAATAGTCCACTTAAGCTTCCTTTTGCAAATGTTCATTAACAAAAGTTTAGGAGAGGATTAAAGAAAGATGTATCACGTTTCTATTCCCTTCAACCTTCCTCTCAGGTCCATAAAATACAGGTAGGTGTATGTGTTGGAAGTGGCAGGGCACACTGATGGAACCTAGAAGGCTTGCTCACCACAGTGTATCTGGGAAGACACACTGGTTGGGGAACTTTTGGGTGATGGTAATTTACTATTTCTTGATCTAAGTGGTAGTTAGAAAAATGTTCACCGTTTAGTTTTTCATTATATTTTATGTTTATACATACTTCTGTCTTGATGCACTACACAACATAATTTTAAAAAGAGAGCAAAAATGTAATTTTAGTAAAGGGAACAAAACAAAAACCAGACAAAAAAAGAGATGCTGATGGTGTTTGGTGGGAAAACAGTATAAATATAGCAATCCTTTTATATTAATTTCTGTGTTTAATGCAACTTCAGGCAGAATAGCAGTGGTTTCAAAAATTAGATAAAACTGTATAAAAATTATATGAAAGAGGGCTTCCCTGGTGGCGCAGTGGTTGAGAGTCCGCCTGCCGATGCAGGGGACACGGGTTCGTGCCCCGGTCCGGGAGGATCCCACATGCCGCGGAGTGGCTGGGCCCGTGAGCCATGGCCGCTGAGCCTGCGCGTCCGGAGCCTGTGCTCCGCAACGGGAGAGGCCACAACAGTGAGAGGCCCATGTGCCGCAAAAAAAAAAAAAAAAAAAAAAATTATATGAAAGAATAAATGTCCTAGAATAATCAAGAAAGGTATAAGAAAGAAGAATATTAAGTGGAGATTTGCCTTGCCTGATACTGAAACTTACTACTAAATCATTATGATCAAAACAGCGTGGTATTGGAACAGGGATAGAAAAGCAGATCAGTTTAACACAATAGGAATCCAGACATAAAATCAAAGGTATAAGGGACTTAAAACAATGGAAAAATGGTATTACATTTTAGTGGAAAAAGAATAAGTTATTTAATGAGAGATGCTGACATTGTTAGTTACCTATCTGGCAAAGACTATAACAATTAAGCTGGGGTTTCAGAGGATCAAAGGTAAAAACCTAATAAAAAATAAATAACTGTTAGTCCAGTATAGAGAAGATCTTTCTAAACAAAATAGGAAACTAAGAAAAGATAAATATATTTGAGAATGAAGAATGAAAAATTTGAGTGTTAAGACTATGCCAAAGCCAAAAGGCAAACTATTGTCTGGGAAAAATTACATCGTCTGTGACTGTCTGATGGTATTTCTAATATGCCAATGACTCTTGTAAATTGAAAAGATAAAAATCATAGCTGAAAAAATGGGTATAGAATATGTCTATATAAATCATTCTGTCTGTATGGAATTATCCCCAAATTATTCACCATATTGGAACTCACATCACCATTTATGGTATTGAATTTATTAAGATAGCACTTTTGCATATCTATTTGTTCATGATAAAGCTCTTATTTTTATTTAAGTATAATCAGCATATAACATTATATTAGTTTCAGGTGTGCAATGTGATGATTCCATATTTGTATACATTGTGAAATCATCACCACAATAAGTCTAGTTACTGTCTGTCACCATACATAGAAAAACTGTTTTCTTTTTATTTCCTATTGTAATGAGGACTTTTACTCTCTGAGCAACTTTCAAATATGTAATACAGCATTATTAACTCTAGTCACCATGCTGTACATTATAGCCCCATAACATTTATTTTATAACAGGAAGTTTGTACTGTTTGATCCTTTATACCCATTTCACCCAACCCCCAGCCTCCTAATCTCTGGCAACAACAAATCTGTTTTCTGTACCTATGAGCTTGGTCTGCTCTTCCTTCCTTCCCTCTCTCCTTCCTCCCTCCCTTCCTCCCTCCTTCCTCCCTCCCTCCCTCTCTCCCTCCCTCCTGCCTCCCTCCTTCCTCCGTCTCTCCCTCCCTCCCTCCTCCTTCCCTCCCGCCCTACCTCCTCCTTCCCTCCCTTCATCCCTCCCTCCCTCTCTCCTTCCTCGCTCCCTCTCTCCCTCCCTCCCTTCCTCCCTCCCTCCCTCTCTCCTCCCTCCCTCCCTCTCTCCTTCCTCCTTCCCTCCCTCCATCCCTCCTTCCTCCCTCCCTCCCTCCCTCCCTCCTTCTTCCCTCCCTCCTTCCTCCCTCCCTCCCTTCCCTCCTCCTTCCCTTCCCTCCCTCCCTTCCTTGATTGGCAAATATTTTCTCCCATCCAATAGGTTGCCTTTTCAGTTAGTTCATGATTTCCTTAGCTATGCAGAAGCTTTTTAGTATTTAGTCATCCCACTTGTTTGATTCTGTTTTTGTTGCCTTTGGTTTGGAGTCAGATTCAAAAAAATCATTGCCAAGGTCTATGTCAAGGAGTTTACTGCGTATGTTTTTTTCCAGGAGTTTTATAGTTTCAGTTTGGTATTCAAGTTTTTAATGCATTTTAAGTTAATTTTTGTGTATGGCAGAAGATAGTAGTCTAGTTTCATTCTTTTGTATGTGGCAGTCCAGTTTTCCCAACACCATTTATTGAAGAGACTGTCCTTTCCTCAGTGGATATCGTTACCTCCTTTGTTGTAAATTAACAGGTCATATAAGTGTGGGTTTTTTTCTGGGCTCTCTGTTCTATTTACCTATGTGTCAGTTTTTAGGCCAGTACTATACTGTTTTGATTGCTATAGCTTTGTAATATAGTTTGAAATCAGGAAGTGAGATGGCTCCAGCTTTGTTATTCTTTCTGAAGATTGCTTTGGCTATTTGGGGTCTTTTGTGGTTCTGTACAAATTTTAGAGTTGTTTGTTCTATTTCTGTGAAAAATGCCTTTGGAATTTTGCTTTGAACTTATAGATTGCTTTGGATAGAATGGACATTTTAACAATATGAATTCTTCCATTTCATGGACACAGAATATATTTTCATCTGTTTGCTTCAATTTCTCTTATAAATGTCTTATTGGTTTCATTTTCTGGGTTTTTCATCTCCTTGGTTAAATATATTCCTAGGTATTTTGTTCTTTTTATGCAATTGTAAATGGAATTGATTTCTTAATTTATATTTCTGATAGTTCATTTTAGTGTGTAGAAATGCAACAGATTTTTGTGTATTGATTTTGTACTCTGAAACTTTATTAAATTCATTTGTTGGTTCTAACAGTTTTTTGGTGGTGGCTTTAGGGTTTTCTATGTGTAAAATTATACACAAATAGTGACAGTTTTACTTCTGCCTTTCCAATTTGGATGTCTTTCATTTCTTGCCTAATTACTCTGGCTAGGACTTCCAATACTATGTTGGATAAAAGTGGTGAGAGTGGACATCCATGTCTTGTTTCTGATCTTAGAAGAAAAAGTTTTATCTTTCCATCTAGTATGATGTTAACTGTGGGTTTGTCATACATGAACTTTATTTTGTTGAGCTACATTCTCTGTAAACCCACTTTGTTGAGAGTTTTTATCATCAAGGGATATTGAATTTTGTCAAATGCTTTTTCTGCAGCTGTTGAGGTGATCATATGATTTTATCCTTCATTGTGTTAATATGGTATATCATAACGATTGATCTGTGGATGCTGAACCACCCTTGTATCCCTAGAATAAGTCTTGTTTGATCATGGTGATGATCCTTTTAATGCTTGTTGAACTTGATTTGCTAATATTTTGTTGAGGATTTTTGTATACGTGTTTCTCAGTGATATTGGCCTGTAATTTCCTTTTCTTCTGGTGTCCTTGTCTGATTTGAGTATCAGGTTAATGCTGGCATTATAAAATGAGTTTGGAAATATTTCCTCCTCTTTTATCTTTTGGAAGAGTTTGAGAAGGATTGGTGTTAATTCTTCAAATGTTTGGTAGAATTCACCAGTGAAGCTATATCGCCTGGAATTTTGTTTATTGGGAGGTTTTAGATTACTTATGCAATCTCATTACTAGTAATTGATCTATTTGGATTTTCTGTTTCTTCATGATTCATTCTTAGTGGGTTGTATGTTACTACGAATTTACTCATTTCTTCTAGGCTGCCCATTTTATTGGTATATAATTGTTCATAGTAGTCTCTTATGGTCCTTTGCCAAAGTTATGTATTTGGGCAGGAACAAGAATGAGCTGTCCGTTTGAATTCCTGATTAAAATAGTTATACGTGTATGCCTAATATGCATATTCTGTTGCTATTTCAGTGATCATTCTGATTAACAATATCAGTCCAATTAAAAGAGATGTACAATGCTTGTGAGGTTTAAATATAGCTACAAGTCAGATATTGGGTGGAATGTTGGTTATGTCCCCCCTCTGGCAGCTATGAGAGTGTGCCTCACAAAGCTCCCCACAGCAAGTGTGTAATTGACAGAAGACTCCAGCTGCCCTGCTCTGAAATCTGTCAAGGCATTTTCGCAGAGGCCATGCTTTCCATGGGCTACTGCTAGTGTGTAACAGCATGGGAGGGATGCTAAGGCAGGCCTGTTTCTGGCAGACATAGGGCTTCTCTGATGGGTACCTATGGCTCGGACTCCCTGATAGCCTTGTGGAAACTTCCTTGAGCTGCAAGGCAGTCTAGGATGCTTTCACCAAACGTTCCTTTTGTCTCTCCTTCACTTGGAGTCAGGCTTGTATCAGGTCTTGGTGTCTATCCCAGCCTCCCCTGGCTCCCTCCCCATTTCCTCACACAAGCATATTCCTTAATAAAATCCTTTCATGTTTAATCCCATCTTGGATCTGCTTTCTAGGAGGACCAGCACTACTATTTCCCCCTTATTTCAATGAAATTGCACATTAAACTTATCTCATAAAGGTCTAATACAAATAGAATTTTTGATTTTTAATTTCTTTGACCTTGAAAGTAATTATTTCAGGTGCTAATTTTACACCTTTGTTCATTCTCTAAAGGAATCGAATTACATCCCTGGGATGGCAAATACCACTCATGATTACATGTTTTGGCTCAGCAAAGTAGATTCTATCTTTATGTCTTTTTTAAAAGTAGGGGACAATGTCTTTTTTGGTTAACTACTAAAGCCATTATCACCATTCATTACATATACTGAAGTTTATATAGTTTTAAGTTACATTGAGGTTATTAAGAGGTTTTTATGATTACTGCTCTGAAATGGAAGATTGGGCTGAAAGATGACATTATTTTTCTCAAAGCGGTTCAGGTTAGCATTACATCTGATGGGACACCAGAAGTCATCAGTGTGAATTTAGGTAGAAACAAAAGCCTGAATGAGGTAGATGTATTTACAGATAAAAATACTTTCTCGTCAATTGAAAAGTTAAAATAATGATCACTTTATTTTTCTGTCTGGTGTTCTCAGGAGAATTTGAACACATTTTAAGACCAAATCCTCTGTTTTAGTAATTTTTTCTCATGATTGATATTTATCAAATTTTTTTCAGTGTCAGTGGAATATCCTTATTTCTCCTTTCTTCCCAGATTAATATATATGTCAGAAATACAATGATGAATTTAAGTGAGACGGTAAATGTGTATTTGAGGGCATTTATGGTTAGGAAGGTCCCTAGAGATGGTTAAGGTTCAAGAAAGAGAATGGCCATGGATCAGAAAGAATTCATGAAGTCAGTTTTAGTTCTGTAGTTATCTAAAACCAACTCCTAAATCTATTGTCAGGGAATAGGAAACAGCAAAATCAAAATTCTGCTATATGGTGTAAAAGAGAAAATGGCTTTAGCTCCTAACACTTAGCTGTTAACCACTCAACCCTCCGTAAGCAATGAGAGATAGTTAAAGGGAGTGAGACTGTGTTTCAGATCCACATGTGAACAATGTAGTTATGTTATGCTGGAGTAACTCTGATTTATTGAGTATTCTTTATATGAATAGCATTGACTTTTATGAGCAGCATCGTTACTGATTTTATAAAATTATGTCCAATATGGAATATAAATTTTAATTATGAAAACTTACATGATTCTGTTTTCAATGGATGGTACTCATTTTCTCTTGCTCTTCATGCTTCTTAATGTCTTAATTATAATATTACTGATATAATGCAAGTGTGGGATCAATACCTACAGTTGCGTGCCTCCTTGAATTTTGAGCCCTGGGTGCCTTGCTTCCTTTACTCCAGTCCCAGCTCTGTTGTTATCCTCTCTGTTATGACACTATTTGGCAGGATTAACTTCCCGAAGTATAGTTTACCCTATATCAATGCATCTCAGTTCCTTGACCTGACAGACATCTCTTCCAATAATCTTTCTTTTCATTCAATTGTTTAAGGTCATACCATAGACCTTGTTACTACCAAAGGGTACAACACTTCCAAAACATAGATGTCAAGCATCCCATTTTTTATTAACTCTAGTAACTTTAGAGCTCACTCATATTTTCTAGTATCCTCACTGGATGAATTCTTATGCCTAAATGAGAAATTTAATATTATTGTCCCCATCATACTCTTTCTCATGTGTTCATTTTCCCCTTTTCCATGCTTAGAGACAATTACTAAAATCATTACCTTGCATGCATCTACATTTCTCCATCATCTAAATTTACCAACCCCCTATTGTGGATAAACCCAAGTCTTCTGCTCCAAACCTGTAACCAACAGATGGTTATAATGAAAAATACTCAACCAACCAATAAACAGAACTCAGTGGACTGCTCTCGTTTTTCACAGATTTCAAGCTTTCCCTCAGTTCTTTCCAGTTGTTCAACTACATTTCCCTAGTCAACTTTTCTCCTGTGCTTCAACATTTATTTTACAGTTTCTCCTTGTCAAACCTTCAACATCTATTTCTTATTCTTCACTCTCAGCTAATAAAACAATCAGACCACAAACCTCATCTTAATTTATTATCCTTAATTTACGAGTTTCCCTGTATTTGTGTTCATATTCACAGCCTTCTGTTATGAACTGCTTCAGAATCTAGTTAAGACCATTCCTTTGTTGTGTCCCTATGTGCTTATTTAAGGATTTTACTTCTGAATTACCTCCCCTATGTCTTGTATCATCAATTTCTCCTTTTTACTGAATCAATCCACTAGTATACCAATATGCCATAATAATTCTGATCTTAAAAATTAAAAGGGGCTTCCCTGGTGGCGCAGTGGTTGAGAGTCAGCCTGCCGATGCAGGGGACACGGGTTCGTGCCCCGGTCCGGGAAGATCCCACATGCCGCGGAGCGGCTGGGCCCGTGAGCCATGGCCGCTGAGCCTGCATGTCCGGAGCCTGTGCTCCGCAACGGGAGAGACCACAACAGTGAGAGGCCCGCGTACCACAAAAAAAAAAAAAAAAAAAAAATTAAAGGAACCTGTACTTGACTTTACACCTACAACCAGCTGTTTTATATTTCTTTCCTTCCCTTTAGACCAAAACTTCTTGAAAAGTTTAATACTTGTACCAATTTTATACCTGTACTCAGGAAGAGAATGAGTATTATATGCTAGGGATTAATTATGGGAATTATGGGGAGGGGAGAAGCTGGGAAACAAGCCCACAAAAAGGGGAGTTGCAGGATCATAGAAAAGTCACTAATCACTCTCCTGAAACACTTGTGTGGGTGAACAAGTCAGAGACTTCTGGAAAGCCAGACACGTCTAACTGCCAGAGTGGGGCCATGAAGCAGAGCTAAAGGAGAAGTCCATGGAAGGCTGTTGCCTCTGGACCTGGTGGTGGATCTGGGATTGCTGTTGGTCAGCAGGGCTTGCAGTAAGGAAGAACTACCTGTGGAAAGAAAAAAAAAAAGAGAGTGAGGACAAGCTGGTACAGGTTGCCAAATTCTGTGTCTGTCGCTCATTATATCTAACTCTGATAACCTTCAGAGAGTGATGGTTACTGCTTCATTCTGCATGCAAGTTTCTCTTTTGTCCATCTCTAATCCAGAACCATACAGAATATGGGTTTTGTAAAACCTAGTTCTAAATTACTCAAGTCACCACAGTACAAAAGCACCACAGCACTTATTGTATCAACTTTCCTCCTCTCCATTATTGCTTTAATTCATTCATATCAATTTTTTATTACCATTGTGTCATTAAATAAGTTCTTGTTACATTTACCTGTGAATTCATATCATAAAATCCAATAATTTCTTAAACACTGTGTTCATTAACCTTCCAGCTGTATTTGACGCAGCTCTTGAAAAAATTCTTTCCCTTGATTCATGGATATATAGTCTCCTGTCTTTCTTCTTCCTCATTGGCTGGACCCTTCCATTCTCCTTTGCAGGTTTTTTCCTCTCCTGACCTCTATCTGTTGGAGTTCCCTAGAACTGCTTGCTTAATCCTCACCTTCTTTTCTACCTGCTGTTGCTCTACAGATGATCTCACTAATTCCCACTGTTTAAATATCATGTATATTATGATATACACTCATATTTATAGTTAGTCCTAACCTGTCCCCTAACTTCCAGACTTGTATATATAGTTTACTACTTGACACCCTTACCTCAGTGTCTAACAGACATCTCAAGCATAACATTTCTGACAAATAACTCTTTATCAATATTACCCTCCTTAAATCTGATATTTCCCAAATTATTCCCCATAATAAAAGTACACTATTATTTTTCCAGTTGCTAAGACCCCAAATCACCAAGTTATCCTTAGTTTCTCTCCTCCCCTTACTCTTCTTCTGCCTTTACTTAAAAAAAAAAAATTTCCCTTAAATTTGATAATTTCTCACTACGTTCTCTTCTACCACCCTAGTACAAACCAGTACCACCTTTCAATAGACCCATGTAATAGCCTCCTAAAATATTTTACTGTTTTCACTCTTCCTTTACAGTCTTCTATCCAAAGAGAAGTCAGAAAGTGCTTTCAAAAATGTGGATGGATTTCCTCACACTTATTCCTTATTCTGCCTCGAAAGGGTACATAATCCTACCTCATCAGCACTTTTCCTACCACTTAAAGATAAGGTTTCTACTACTCTCTCTTTTGCATCCTTGGCTCCTACCATCCTGAACTACCTGTTGCTCCTCAGGCACATCAAGGTCATGATTATATTTTGGTTTTTATCTTTTTGAACTTTGATATTCTCGTTCAACCTATCCTTCTTGAAACTTTTTCTTTCTTTGGGTTCTGGGATTCCATTTCTTCTAGTTTCCACCTATTTTTTTGTTTTTTTTGCCACCCTTCTAAAATTTCTTCTGATCCCTTGGGTATGCGTGTAGTGGGCCAAGTGCAGAAGATGCTGAAATTAGGTCCATCTGGACAAGATAGACCCTTTCTTAATACTGGAGGCATTACTCTGATGGAGTAGGGTTGGATGGGTGAGGAAGGGCACAAAAGTAAGTGAAGTTTTGAGGAGCTATTTTAATATCGTGGGTGCTTTCTCCCATTTATATTGGTTTAACTGGTATTAGTTATAGTAGAAATAGTACAGTATCAAGTGAGATCCAGAAATCATGAGAAATTTTGGGTAACCTACTAAATTTCTACTCCAGAACTGTCCATGATGGATAGAATATGGTCCAAGAAATGTATCTTAGGCTTTTATGATACTCTTATCCAAATCAGTGCCCCATGTGCCAGAAAAATTCTCTTGTCCTTTTTACTCAATAAAAGCTATCATCACTACTGCAAACTTTCATGGGATATACAGTTTGTTAAAATAGTTCAGCCTAAGATATTATAGTCTGGATGATGGTAAAATACATTTATATTAACCCAACTAGGCAATAGTCTTAAATTGTATCATATACTTTCAGGACTCAGCAGCAAGGAGTGAATGATATGAGGATTTCATTCATTGTAGCAAGATTGATACAGGAGGTAGTTAAAAAATATTTTTTTATTATGGAACCTTGTGAGTCTAAAGTTGATCTTTTAACCTTTTTTTTTAGGTTCCCAGAACTAAGGGTATTATGGCATTTGTCTAGTCTATGGAAATAAACTTGACTTTGGAATTAGAAAAGGGGAACCTCCACATTAGCAGTAGTAGTCTTGGTAATGAGATACTCAGGTGTAAATGAGATTAATTTTGTTTTCATATAGCACTGGTAAATATTGTTTCTCATAAACAAAGATAGTAACATGTTTTAAAAGATGAAATATCATGCTCTGAAAAGACGATTGCATCTTGGTAGTCCATTCAATAGACTGTCATAATGTGAACTGTCAGCAATTATATTCTAAACAAAGCAAAGTTCTTATCTCTGAAAATGCATCTTCTGCAGCATTTTCCTAACCTCTGTGAGAGCAGAGCAGCAGTCTCTTACAAACTCTCCACTCATCCCAGAAATAATGGTGTAGCTTTGGCTTCTTAAACTCAAGTTGTTTCTGCATCAGATTACTGCCTCGCAAATGAGTAGCATTTTTTCTGCTGAGGTCTTGTGGTCTAATATTAATACATTTTCACAATGGAAACCCGATGGATTAGATCATTTTCCTAGGTTTGTATCCCAAGGGATATCTAACCTATGTTCTTGTTTTAATTAAATTACCACTTTTTCCATATGATTAAATGCCTGAATAATGAAGACTTACAGGACTAAATTTTAATGTACCATACATTAATATGAGCAGTGGGGGGAAACATATGATTTTACTTTAAGTAAAATCTTTCAGTAGCAAATATTTCACCTCTTCTCTTTTTTTCTTTCCCAAAGCAAATGAGAGTTTCAGCACTGCAGAGCACCAACCAGTGGAGCCTTCTGCAGTGGCATTCAGTGAATGGGAAAGAGCATCTTTGAGATTTTTCTTTTAGACCTTGGAATATGAAAGGAGATTCTGGGAATGGGCCAATGTTTTTGAAGTAATGATATTGGATGACTCCTTTTCCTACTGGAATAGGACAACTTTCCTTTTTCTTTTCTCCACACATGTCAGGTACACTTTACATCAATTATATAGACCTATCAACCCATCAATATGAATAGTCATGGGATATCTAATAGGAAAATTGTGTACAACACTTTGAATTTCAACACAGAAGAGTTTGAACAATCTTTTTTTCTTTTCTAGTATCATCATGATAGCCTCAAAGTCAAAAAATAATTAGGCAAAATATATCTTGATTTGTACTTCAGAAACATTCCCTAAACTGTGGTTATTAGGCTAAAAATAAACCCTTTGAAACTGTAGTAAATTCTATGCATACTTTTGCCAGAAGTTATTACATTTAGTTACATCTGAGATCAGTTATGTGTTTTATTTTCTATTTCACTGTTAAATGATAATTCTAATATAAAATTATATATATATTTGTTACCTTAACCTGAGTTAAATTGAGTAGAATATGAGAAGGAATGTAATATATTGACAAAGTGTTGTTTTTTTAGGCCACACTTAAAAAGAAAACGAAATTCTGTCATCTTTGAATTCTAACACAGTGGTTGTTTTTTTGTTTTTGTTTGTTTTCTACTTTGGGCTTCTCTGAGAAAAAAATCAGGAAAATTTGTTTTGCATTTTTTTAAAAGTAGCTTAGTGGTTAGAATAGGGATATAGCATAGACTTTTTGGGTTCAAATTCTGGTACTTGCTAGCTGTATAGATTGAGCATCACTTTCTTCATCTGTATAATGTGATTATCAGTACTTATTTCACAGGATTATTCTGATTAAATGAAATGGTACTTTTGAAGGACTCAGTAAATGCTCAGTAAATGTGAGGTCCCCTTTCTTTTTTCTCTCCCTCTGGAAATTTCCACCATGTGTGAGTGAGAGAGAAAAAAAGAGAAAATTCTTTTATTTTTTGGTTTTCTCGCCTTTTAAAGCCACAAAGTATTTAAGGAAAATACTACAGTAGATTTCGAGATGGCTAAAACACATGCATTTGGTTTATTAACTTTCTAGTTAAGAGATTTATTCCCTAGCTCGTTTAAATATTTTGAGAAACATACTGTTACATTTAAACATGAAATCTGTCTCCCCTACACTTCATGAACCTTTTCCAGTTTCCTGTCTTCAAGTTAGGAAATGATGAGGTTGAAAGCATTCTGGCCTCAAGACACTGACATTTCTGAGCCGACCATGAAAGTTCATTCAGCTTCTCATAAATGCCTCAAGACCTTCAAATGCAAAACATTTGGGCAATAGACTTAGTCAAGGGACATGATACCAGCTTCCTTTATTGTGTCATTTGTCAGACCTTGATTTGTAGAGTAGCAGGTTTCAAAGCTTGACTTTTCTTCTCAGATGCTGCATACCATTCAGAGTATCTCATTCCCTGATGTCTGTATTCCTTTTTGCCCATGATTCACTTCCTATTCTGCCCAGCTTCATATTGTCATAGTTATTTTGCCTGTGGTTTTTTTCTCCTCCTTTAAGACATTTTTTAGATTTTAGAATTGTAGGAAGGAAACATAAGGTCTGACTCATTTGAGGGAGCTTCAATTTATACTTTTGACAAATATTTGCCCAAAATAATATCGGTAGAGTACCATTATCTTAGTGTGTCTCTGGTTGGTAATAGCCTCAGTCTTGACCTCTCTGTATAAATAAATAGGATCTCATAGTTTGTAACCATGGAGAAAGCGAGAGTTTACAAACATTTATACACAGTTTTAAAGCTTCCCTAGAGGAAAATGGATGCAACTGAAGGGAAGATAAATTATCTTTAAGGATGTTTCTCAGATTGGATTGTTCTTAATAAATACTCCGTTCTACACATTTTCTTTCTTGGAACCAAATTCTGTCTTTGGTTGTTGGCTTGTTCTGTTTGCTCACACAGGGAGGTCCAGGTGGGAAAGTGTGCGGTTGCCTCAACTTTAAAGAATTTAGGAAAAGGAAAAACTTGCATTACTGTGAAGGTTTATTCATTTCAATCAATGAGTATTTATTTAGCGCCTAGTATGTGATCTTCACTGGTAGCTTATCAGAGAGAGAGAGATACATGGAAAATAAGTCAGTGACACAGGACAGCAGGCCAAAGTACCAAATGACTACACATTACTGTAGAACAGTGGTTCTCAGTTGGGATGATTTTGTCCTCCAGAGGCAATGTCTGGAGACATTTTTGATTGTCATGACTAGGTGCTACTGACATTTTAGTGGGGGCAGTCTCTGTAGAATGTTTAGTAGCATCCTACAATGCACAGCACGGCACCCACAACAAAGAATTATCTGGTCCAATAATGCAGAGGTTGAGAAACCTTGCTGTACAAATGTCACAGGAAAGAGAGTATCCATCAGGTGGAAAAGGCCCTTGTTTTGCAAAATTCTGCCAGAATACAATAATATAAATAACACTTTAAAATGTTCTTCGTTTTTGAAGAAGCTACAATGTATGTATTGATTAATATCCTTGTTCTTGCGTAACTGAAGTGTCTTCTGGTTGTTAGGTGGGCACCAGAGTGGTACTTCTTGTGTGCTTCTGAGTGTCAGAGGTTTTCTGGAAAATGCTCCTTGAGTTTTGACTTACAGTTTTTCCCTCTCTTGGGCTCAGATAGGGGTCCAAGAGACTTGGTGAGGTAAGCAATATCCATGACGCACAAAATTTTGTCTTTCCCCAAGTTTTCCTTTACTCATTCCAAAACTATCACAGAAATAATCTCCTGGAAGGTGTCCCCACCAGACCATCATACCAGCCAAGACACACTTGAATACCACCACAGGGCAGCATTACGGCCAAAGCTGGGATCCTTGCCACCTACTTTGGTGTTTTGTAATCAGAAAGAGAATAAAATGGGCTGAGAGAGAGGGGTTGAGTAGTGTGTGGAGGGTAGGGAGAGAGAGAGAAGGAAGTGGGGGGAGGAGGAGAAGAGAGGAGAGGAGAAGAGAAGGGAGAGAAGGCAGGCAAAAGGGATGGCATTTCGGACATCAGTTCATAACTGTTCTAGTGCCCCAGATCCTTTGGAAGGTCTTTGTTTTGTCCATGCTGTCCCTCAGTTTCCTCTCCCTTCCTCTTCAGAGAAGACTTCCCTAAACTTCATGGAGGTTTACGGGGCCTCTTACATTCTCCCACACAGTTTCTGCATATATCAAACTGAACATTTATATTATAATTGTCTCTTTAGGTGTTCATCTTCCCTAAGAGTCTGAAAACAACTTGAGGCAAATGCTATGTAGGTTCCCGGTTCCTAGGATAGCGCCTGCCTAGACACAAACACCTGTGGAATTAATGAAGAAGCCAATACCCACTATAGTGCTTAACTAAGCTTCAAACAAGGAGAACACGTATGAAGTTTTCCATTTTCTGCATTTGATAGGGCTCCAGTTCTGCCTGACACCTTTTTCTTGGTGGAAGATAAAGGGAGATTTGATGTATTTTCTTCTTATTTCTTTTACCTATCAGTACAGTCACAGCGCAGGGTTTATTTTCTCTCCATCTCCATCTTGCAATCTCTCATTCTAAGTCTCTTTTCATAATTATTGTCTCTATTTATATTGACTATGTATTTTATCTCCTCACTGAATTGTTGGCTTCTAGATAACAGAGACAATGTCATATCTTTTGTTTTTGTATTCAAGTTGCTTCATTTCCACTAAGGCACATGAAAATGCCTGGAGTTGCAGTATGCAAAACATCTCTTTACTTCCATTGCCTCATGTGCTGGGTGGTGAGTTTTGCTAAGAAGATATCCTTTCTCATTAATACAGCAAAGTTTTTCTTGCTTTTGAATTTCGGCTTCTCACAGCTAGAAGATGTGATGTTAGTTAAATTTGAGTTTATTTCATAAAGAATCTATTTTTACAAATGGCACACTGTAGGGTTAAGAAGTAACTTTTTGGTATAAATCCTCACATAACACCTAAGGAAATATATGAAGGAAGAGGACAACTAGGATTCTGCCACAGGCAAAATTTAAGTTAATTGCATAGGTTTTATTTTTTAGTACAGTTAATGTTGTCTCCTAATGCAGAATGCCGTGAACTAAAATTTTTTCATTATTCTGTGTAGAAAGGCAGAGAAAAATGAAAATGGGGAGGATTGGAAATAAAACAGAAGTTTAAGTGGGAAGGGAAAGACAAAGTTTTAATGGGAAGTGAAAGAACAATGGGTTAAAGCTCATGATAAAAGTTAGAGGTAAGGGGCATGCTGAGAGATGCAAAAAGTGAGAATGGAGATTACATGGCGGGAAGTATAGGCCCTCAACATGAGTTTGTGCAGAGAATCCTAGGATTCTGTTCACTTTTAATTTTTGTAACAGAAAGACTCGAAATAGATTTCATATTAAAGGGCAGTTATCTCAAGTCTTTAGTCTCATTGCTACTCTGATGGAGAAATGATTTCATGTAAAGAAAGGAATGCCATTTTTCATCCCCAGCTCTGTAGTACTGAGCTATATTTGCTCATGCAAGATTGATTTTTCTCAGATACAGTGGGGAATCCGAAGTGTGGGATTTACAGATCTGTTGCTCATGTTTTCATTTTATGATGAGCTTAGTTACCATTAGATAAACTTAGAGATGACTAACCTTTTTCTCTTCTCTCTCTCCCCTCCCCCCCTCTCTCTCTCTTTCTCCCTCTCTTTTATTTTCTTCCTCTCTCTCTCCATTTATATATATATATATATATATATATAATTTATCAGTTATTATTATCTTGACAATTAGAGCGAACATAAATCATCTGATTTCAAATAAGATTTTAAAGGCATGCAGATTGTTTTCAAGCTTTGCTCATGCATTATGCATCAGTAGACACATTCTCTTTCCCACTGCAGAATTGTGAATTGTAAAATATATGCAACATACTTGTACAGTTTATGATGAGCAACTGACAAGAGGGATTAAATCAGAAGGCAAGATGCTCTGCTGGAATTGACTAGAGACACTGCTGTTGAAATGCCAGAGTGCAGTATGTGCATTTTCCCCTCTCCTCTCACTGCCTAATTGAGAGAGGCGTTAATGCAGTGAAGAGTGCTGAAAGCAAAATGCCAGCTTTGTGAAACAGGAAACAGATATATTCAATTATTTTTTTGGTTGGGCTACCATCTACGATAAAGCAGAACAAATGTGGTTGCTTCTTTGCCTGTATTGAAGTTGTGAACAACAAGAGAGACCAGAGGGAAATTTGGCATGAATTCAGCATTTGATAGCAACCCCCTAAAACACAAGGAAACTCAGGATCCTGGTTATTTAGATGATAAGGGCCTTATTTGATAAGTGTAAGAGTTGAATAAAAATATTCAGTATACTTTTGGTTTTATTCATTGACGGATACTTTTTGAAGGCCGAGAAATATTGATCGTCACATTTCACTAGTGCCTTTAGGATTAGGAGAGTGAGTTTTTCTCATTGTGTCAAACTGCTTTGGATGAAGCTCTCTCTAAAAGAATAAATTGCAATTATGGAATGGTGTTTAGTGTTAACATGAAAGAAGATTGGATAGCCCAAAGTATCATCATTAAATACGATGCACGTAACATACTGGCTCATGTTAATTAGTCTGTCAGTGAAAAGCAAGGAGCTCCAAGTGACTGTGGGAAAGTGACTTGGTGATTTGCTATTGCTGGTCAGTCTCACAAAAGGAGAATTGTCTATTGTGAAAAAAAGAATCTGTTAGAATTTGGATATGGTTGTAGTAAGAGCAATGAGGAGTAGGAGGAAATCCAAAACCTATGGGATTGATTTCCTGAAAATATAATTTAAATTTATCTCTGGGGTTCTAAAGAAGACTAGTGGTTAGAAGACTGGTATCACATAAAGTGTTCTTTTATACTTATTCACATTATTCAGGTGAGTAAATTTAAATTTGGTGAAAAAGGAAAGAACCCACATTGTAGATACCAGCATCTATTTTCAATACAGCACACAAAAATAGAATGCGGAGCAGAATCACAAGGAAACGAACTTACTATGCAAATCCTTTATTTACTTGCAATTTCTAGGTGCTGCCGATGCATGCACATTACTTCCTTGGTTTGGACACATGTAGAAATCATAATCACAGGATAAAAATTTAAATTATCCTAACAAATAGAAACCATACTCAAATAGTCTATTCTGACTTTTAGTCATAGTATAAAAAAGCTTAGGGGAGAAAATAGTAGATTGGAATTCCCACAATAAGGATCTGCCACAGACAAAATTTCAGTTAATTGCATAGGTTTTATTTTTTAGTACAGTTAGTGTCCATTCAACGGCTAATGACCAAGATGTAAAGAAAGAAGTAGAGCACAATTTTATTTGAGCAAATATGAATGTTTTATTGTGAAGCAAAAAGCAAAGTACTTTATTCTGTCAATTATCTTTATCCTATAGTGTGTTTATGCTCCAAACAGCTTGAAATAAATGAGTTGCTGAATTCTTCGTTGGGTCAAATTATTCCATTTCTTACCCTCCTTTCCTTTCTTTCTCTCTCCCTCCTCCTTTCTTTCTTTTCTTCTTTCCATATTTATTGAGCAGCTAACTAATTCCAGGCATTTGGGTAAGTGCTAGTGCCACAATGATTAAAATTATTTCCCACCTTCTTCTTTTTGGATGAGTATAATGTAGCTGGTGTTTAGCTAGAAATCTCTTGGTCTGATGGGACTCTCTCCTTGTGTTA
Organism: Pseudorca crassidens; assembly: GCF_039906515.1. NCBI lineage: Eukaryota > Metazoa > Chordata > Mammalia > Artiodactyla > Delphinidae > Pseudorca > Pseudorca crassidens. Next base: position 15,023,560 of record NC_090299.1, read on the forward strand.
CAGGTTCTCTGAGTACCACTGACATAGAATCATGAAGAAGCTAAAAAAATTTTCACTGTGACTGTGAATAGTCCAGCCAAATGTCTTTCCATCACATTGAATTCTTTCCTCATGTGTTGTTTAAATAACAGAAGAAAGTTCTTTTAAAATCAAATAATATGAAAGTCTTGGGTGTAATCTTGTAAAAGACTTTCTTTTTTAAAGGAGTATTTGCTGGGGTCATATTGTAAGCTAGAGGAGCAATCAAACAATATAAATTATTGATTTCATTTTTGAAGTGCATAGAATTCCTTTATCCAACATATAATGTCTCTATTCTATGACTGGTGTTTTCGGCTACCAAAGAGGGCTGTGAGATATTAGATAGGGTGTTAGGTGATTATTTGGAAATGTATTTTGTATTGAGAGTAGAATTGCATCTGCTTCATTTTCAATGGTTTAATAGACTGTGTTTCAGACCTTGCTATATTTTAGTTATAATGATGAACAATTTTTACCTAGACACAATGCTTGGATGGATGAGAATGGGAGAAAATGCCTTTTCTTTTTTTAAAATTATTTTACCACTTTTGTGTGAGGTCTCCTAACATTTCTTTCCAAAAAATATCTCTAGTTCTGTCTTCCTTTTCATTCTACCCTCATATTTTTCCTTCTTTTCTTGTAATCCTTAGATTCCAGCCATTTCTCATCTTCTCTAAAAGTGAAAACAAATAAAGCTTTAATGTCTCTTTAGCTTAGAATCTCTTCACTTTTTAAAAGATATACGTCTGGGCATATTTAATGGATAAAGAATCAAGATTTTTGTCTACAGGCATAATACAGACTCTTCATCTAAAAACAACAACAAACATCTCAACCAGATAACAAGTAATTAAGAGAACCACCACCACACTCAAGAAATGGGGTTAGTCTCTGTCCTTCTTGGGAGTTACTGTGGATGCTCTTTAGGAAGCAATAAAATTTTTATGGATGGAGCATACAGCTTGGTAAAGAAATTCGCTTTTAGTTGTAAAGGTTTTCTAATGCCATGTTTAAGAAACCAAGCCTGTGAACTGCAGAAAGAGTAAAGGGGAAGTTGTGAATGTGCTTGAGTAATGGTTAACGACATGAATGTTCTCCTCTAGGACCCCCTGTATTCTCAGGAACAAAATTAGAGTGAAGTGGATGAATGTAGTCTGATTCTTTTTTCTATTTCTTACTGTAAGTTTTTTGTTTTGTTTTGTGGATTGGGGAGAGGGAATTTTAGACAATGGAGTAATCTAAGGATGGAATGAGTCTTTTAAGTATTGCTCTGTGAAGTCTGTGCTGGTTTGGGTGGGTGTGAGGGGATGGGGGGACTGGCTCCTTACTGTGTGGAAATTCTCTCCAAGACCTGGAAGAGTGAGCAGCTGGGGCTGTGTGAATGGAGAGGTGGACTGTCCTGGTTTTCAGTGTAGTCATCTGGATTGAAGTCTTTCTTACATTTTAGTGTTTTTCTAGTCTATGGTTATGGGAACAATGGGGATACAAGCACATATATTTGCTCAGAGAAATATGATGGTTCCCAAACACAGAGTAGACCTGGAAATCTTTGTGTTAAGCTATAATCAGAGAGAAAAATTATGTATGGGTCACACCTTCAGGGGCAAAGCATGGAGTAAGCTCCAGAAATTAGGCTTAGTCTCAGAACTGCAGGGAGAAAGGAGAATGCAGTAGTTAGGCTAACTGGATTGTCTAACAGTTGTATTTTTATTAATAAATTGGCATTCTAGTATTTAAAAAAAAGAAACAGAAATCAGGCTTAGTATGTGACTTTCCAGCCAGGATATCGTGGCTGGCTTAAGGACTTCTTTTTTTTTAACATCTTTATTGGAGTATAATTGCTATACAATGGTGTGTTAGTTTCTGCTTTATAACAAAGTGAATCAGCTATACATATATATATCTCTGAAAGGCTAATATTGATTTTGAAAGTTACAAAGATTGACTTGAGCATGAAGAAGCTATCCAACCCATGACACTTTTTTCCCTCTGTGATCTATAATTAGATGAATATGTTCAAGATAATCTTAAAAGAATCAGTAGAATTATAACAGCAACACCAAAAATAATGGTCTTTATTGAGAGTCTTCATTCTAAACAGCTGAAAATACTTTGACATCTATTCATTTCATCCTTCATCTTTATAAGAGACAGGGCAAGATTGAGGCAATTTTGGCAAAAATAATTTAAAGAGTAATGGCAGAGGTAAGGAATAACCTAAAACTAGATTGGTCTGGAATAGGGTGGGCCTAGCCCAAATTAGGAGGGAGCAAGCTTTCTTTGGGCTACCTTTGTCCTTTCCATAGTTCCCTCTGCGCTTTCAATATTTCTTCCTACAAGGCAATCAGAGTTCTCTTGCAGTCTCTTAGATGGCCAAGGATTTTTGTGTGGTTCCTTATGGCTAATTCACTGTGTTTGAGAAATTTATGATCTTTCCTGACCTTGGTCTCATTTATCCCATTTCTCTGAAACTCAGTGTTTGACTGGATGAATAAGGTGTAACCTTCTTCTAAACAATGCCTTCTCAGGAAGGAGGCATGAGTCCTGTGAAATTTTTGGTACCCTGGTATCATTACGTTCTGTGTATAGTGGCCTTGGGCTACATTATGGCAAGAAATCAGCTGATTTTACCTCAAATCATACTTCAGCTTACTGTACTCTCATTTAGTTGTCTGAAAGGTAAGAATTGGCTTCAACTAAAGTGTTTGTTGCATTCTAATTCTCATAGTATATGTTGGCCTGGTACATTTCTTCAATAGACCTGATGAGATCCTTTGAGTAATGAGGATGTAGAAGTACAAATGTTACTGTTGTAGGACCGTCTTAACCACCTGTGTCACATTGCACTGGTCAAATAATTGGTTTCATTCTCTATCAAGTGGTGGCCTTATAAACAATGAATTAACTAGTTTTGAAATAGTTTGTTAATTCCTGTTGATTTTCTTGTCACTTTACTGGTTTAAAGCCGTTTCCCACAACAATATAAAAGAAGACATACTGTGCAAACCATTCAGTTCTGCTTATTTGATTCTGTGGTACAGGATGATGGCAATGATAGGGTTCTGATATTATATGAGGGTTTCTAGTACCCAGGTTATTCTTATCAAAACCATTCAAAGTAAATGGTATGTAGTGTATCATACCTGTTAATACTTGTTTGAACATATTTTTCAGGTACACATAATCTATGCTTTGTAGAGTAGTGGTTTATGTGGTTGGATTAAGAAAAGGAGGTTGTTCAGGGCTTAAATGCTCCTGTGGGTTTATTATGCATAGAATACTGAGATTTAAACATTTTACTGAAGTGGTTCCATGATCATGCAAAGCAAGTTATTCTTGGCTGCCTAAAAAGAAAGTAAAACACATTCTTGATCTTATTTCTGTCTTTTATTCCTACCTGATGTCATCCTCAAATCGTGCAATATCCTCAAACAGGGAGGTTACAACTAATTCCAAACAAGCTTTATTGGAGACTTTCCTTCATGCAGACATTTCCTAACACAGAATATTCTATAAACATTCTCAGCGTTCCCAGACAAGAGACGGTCCTAATGTTTGGTTCTTCCTGCAAGCCCTCAGCCTTGGTCTACTACACACGATTGTCAGGCAGAAACCTTCCTTCCCCCAGCAAAACGTTGCATGGCATACTGAAAGACTTCCATTAAAGCAGGCTTAACAGATGAATGCTGGTATACTGGAGAAATAAACAGAAGGAAAAATGGCACATTTTCTGGGAGGCAGTCAAAAGCAGTTGGGTTGCTAGGCAGGAGGAAAGCATATAAACAATTTTAGACCCCAAATTATATTTGGATAGCTGAATGAATACAGTTGAATTCATAGCAACATTTTAAAATAAAAGAAGAAAAATGTTAAAAAGAAAAAGGAAATTATTGATGCCTGTCAAACTCCCTCCTTCCAAGTTTTGCTTTCTTTTGGTTTCTGAGATTCCATTCTCCTAAATCGAGCTATATATATAATCACTTCAGATAGTTTGCATTTGAGATTTGTTTTTGGTCTTTGTGAGTAGTTATAATTTACATGAAAAGAAGCTGCAGTTGCATTCTAAACTACCTTTCCATTAAGGATTTAATTTAGGTTTAATAGGACAGTTATCATATGTTAATTAAATACTGATGGGTTATGGGAAACATATTTACTCTGGTTTACCAACAAGGTACAAAAATATGTTTTTAATCTAAGTTTGGCGTTTAGCTAGTTTGCAGATTCTCTTGTAGAGAGATACAGTTCTTCCGAGTTAATAATATGTTTATTTTGCTGAGATTAAATTGTATGTGACAGTTAAAGTATTTGTATTTGCTATCAAGGTTTATAGTTATGTTGTAGAGATGTATGTGGATATGTTTTAGATCAGTGAACACTGAATCTTCCAACATCAATTATATATTTAAAAATCAATTGATCTTTTATATAGCTACATTAAATTTTTGGAATTTATCTCTAACAGGTGGTTATAAAACTGCCTGATGGAATTCTCTTCTTTTTATCAATTTTTCAATATACTATTTATTAATAAATGATATATGTTAAGAATGTTTTCTTCAAATCAACACTTGTCATTTATAGGACCAATTGTATTCTCTCTAATTGAGCTCATTTTCTCTCACTGTGGTTATGAACACATTTGAATGAATCCACCTTTTTTCGTCAGAGCCAATATTCCTCCTTCTCCTAATCTCTCTCTCTCTTTTTTGTATGAGTGATTATAATGCTCTTTTTTCTGTCTCATCTTCTATCATTTTATCCCTAAAGCCTCCCCGAAGGACTTAAAACCTGGCTTTCCACCAAAGTACATTGTCTGGAGTCAGAGATCTTAAGAGTGTTGAGTTAACTTATCTCCTGAGTTTCTAGGCACTTTGTAAAGACTACACAGTAAAATAATGGGAGCCAGTAAAAGTAGAGAGTTGAAGAATTATCTGAAAAATGTGCGCAGTATGCACAGCAAATCCGGATCATTTCATCTTTAATTTTCCCCCCTCAATAACAGGATTATGTAGGTCTTGACACTTGCATTAAATTTCCACTTCTTTGTGCATACAGAGATGCAGCCAAAGGCAAGAGGTGAATTTGAGTTTTCTTTTTATTAAAGCAAAATATCTCAAATCTTTCACACATGAGCTCTCATAACATGTCTCACTGTACTTAAAAAAAAAAAAAAAGGTAAAATTGCTTGTGTGCTTAGGAAGAGAACACGAGGTGGCAGGGCCACAGCAGAAATAGCATTGCTATTGTCAGAATACACATGCAGGGTAGGTCAGATAATTCTTTTTACTTTCCATTGGTTGGGGATAGTTAATATATGAGTTCAGTAGTCTAATTCTCAAAGTTAGTTATGTACCACATGAAAAACAGTGACTGTCTCAGACAGCATCTACCAGTGTTCGTGCAGTCTGGGTAAATGTCTGGCAAACTCTGCTTTGGAATGTTAATGATAATGTATAATTATGTGTGATACAGGAAAAATTATTTTATATCATATACTATTAAATATTTCATTACAAAGATCAGATTATATGTAGGCAGAATCTCTTATTTTCCCACTTAAGTGTCACAAGCTGTTTGATTAACTCAATTAATTTTCAAAAAGGCATAACTTGTCAACAAACACATTTTTAAATGACAAATTTCATGTTTGGTTTAAGAACTGAATGTGTATTAAACGTCAACTAGAACACAAAATTATAGTTTTTAATATTAAAAATAGACCAAAGGACCAGTAATCCTGAAAAGTATTCAGCTGGTTTATTTATATAATTTTGTTACTTGTTTCTGTATGAAGGTTGTACATACACTGCAGAAGTGGATACATATTTTTCCTCAGTAAAGAAAAAAATGATAACTTTTTCTTTTTATCATTTTTTTTTCACATTTAGAGACTTCTTGGTATGCTATATAAAGATATTTATCAGATATATATAGTTTATAAGCTGAAGATATTATTTTTGGCTATTTTGGCTATTTTATAGCAAAGAAGTCTGAGGTTTAGAGATGTTTAGCACTGCAGAAGGTCAAATATTAAACTGGCCTTTGTGGATAAATCTCAAAATGTATCTGTATGAATATGTGTTATAGAAAGATTTGATTGCTAAATGTTTTCCTTCCTCCCTCCCTCCCTTCTTTCCTTCCTTCCTTCTTCCCACCCTCCCTCCCTTCTTCCCTTTTCTTTTTTCTTTGAACAATTGATTTTTTAAAAGTTGATAGAAATGTGTATGACTTTTAATATATTTGCATCAGTTTCCTTTCTTTCACAAAATTATAAATGGTATCTACTTTGGATTTTCACTGATTGTTTCACTGAATTGGCTTTTGACCAATAGTAACACTGATTTTATTTAAAGAAAGCAATAACAAAATAGGTATGAATAGTGGCCTTTTGGCTTGGTCTTGTAACGTTTTTCATGGCTCTATGATCTAAGAAGATTTTGACTAGGATTGCCACTTGTTTCTTCTTATTACTGACTGGCTTTAGTTGTATTCCTCTCTGCCAGACAGTACCTCATCCTCACCACAGGGACTTGAAAAACACTGTTTTCATTTATTTTATAGTTGTAAAATGCCCAGATGAATTTTGCTTCTCTTGGTTATAATGATGTTAAAGTTAACTTAGTGGCATCCAAGTTCATTGGATAATCCCTTTTAAGGTGTTTAAGGGTATTTAATAAAGGAATCAAAAGGAGTTAACACCTGTAAAGTGCAACACTACATGGAAGAGATAACTCAGAAACTGGTAGAGTTTTAACAGTTTGAGTAATTTGTAAGATTCTAGGAGTTGAAGAGCAGTAGTGAATGTGCCAATGATTAGTATTGGTTTATAATAATGAATGCTATTTAAAAATTATTGTTTCCACAGTGTCACTTTTAGTATCAGGAACAATTTGGGCATTTTTAGTGTAGCTTTTTAGGCACCATATAGCCCTGATTGATTTTATGACATTCAGCATGTCCTGAGAACTCTCTTGATGTTAATTTTTATAGTGCATATACCAAAAATATGCTAAATGCTTTCAGTGTTCCAATCCTAAAAATCACATTTTGCAACCAGATGATCCTTATAAATTTGTTTCCCAGAAGATCATAATACTGTATTGAAAAATATGTATTTTAATATCAGATGTTTTCTTAGCATCTGTTTCGTAAGGTTCATAATTCAGTAAAATGTCATGTTTCAAAGTACAGAGTATTTTTAAATAATTAGGAATGGGTAGGCCAATTTGGAAATATGACAAACTCTAGCTCTGTGAGTATTAGGAATGTACTGGTAGAAAGAGCAGAAAGAGAATCTGGGATAGGGTCTCCTCTGATATTGGAGGTAAGAGAAAATAATTCCACCAGAAAGAGCCAGATGAGATATACAGTTATGCATAAATCAATACACAGCTGTGTAGCAGGCACCTCATGTTGGATTCATCAGACAATTGGTGAAAAAACAGTTTGGGGAAGTGGGGGAGTGGTCATGGACTAATCAAGAGCAGGTAAAAATCCCATCATGATGGATTCCATGAGACGACTAAATTGCTTTGTAGTGACTGGATACATTGTTGTAAATATTTCCATTCTGCAGGAGGGAGAAAAAGCTTAAGCATAGTTTATCCAAAGCAAATTAAGAAGAAAAAAGAAATAAGTGCTTTGAACGCAGAATTAAAAATGGAGTGGTGAGTAATATACCATATCCTCCCAGCTCAGTAGTTTGTTTTGTTGTTCTGTTTGGAAAGTTTATAGTTATTTAGAGGGTAGCTTGTTGGTTTCCATGAAGAAGGAAAATATAAGAGACACCTAACCTAGTATTGTTGATATGGGAAGTTCACAAAATATTGAATGAAGGAAGAAAACTTGAAAGATAACTGCTGCTTGAGGCAGGGCTATGGTGGCAATGTGAACACCACCACCATAGTCTGATTCGGATTCAGTTTTAGTATGCCCTTCCTTGGCCTTTCTTGCAGAAAGAGTGCTCTGAGGGCTGAAATCCTCTTCTCCTTCCCCGATCCCCTTTGATACTCTTCACAGAAACTTGAAAATAAAAGCAGCTGGGCTCCTGCATTTACTCAGGAGGTTTCCAAGTGGTATAAGTACTTTTCAATGTGGATCCAGCAAACTCTTCAAAAAAATTACTTCTTTCATAAAAGGTATAAGCTCTTGACATAAAAAATGTTTTGCAATGATAGTGGATCATTTGGAGCATTACGGGAGCAAAATAACTACAGTACTCTTGCACGGGCAATCTCTTGAACTCTATGCATCAGTGATCTGTAGAATTCATCTTAGCAGTTATGGCCCCTCAACTATATTGTTCGTCTAGTACTAAAGACTAATTCACTTTTTATGTGCTGACTGCACTGATAAAATAAGTGGTCATTGCCCTCCTAATTACCCATTGCAAACATTCACCACGTGATATCTTGCAAACACTGAATTGTGGAGTCCGAAGCGTCATTACAGGTTATTTTATAAGTGAAGCAAATGAAGATCAGCCCACTTTGTGTTTGAGCAGATACTTGGCCTCAGGTATCCTGACTGCTTATGTTTGCTTTCCTTTTCTCTCTACAGTTTCACTACTTCCCAGTTCCCCAAATGCAACGTTCTAACCTGGGATTTCAGTGTCCTGTTCTGCCCTGGGATTACATTGTCCTTCTTTCAGTTAATAGTAATTAAGCACTTGCTAAGTGCAAGCAATATGGCTAGGCAAAAGATCTAGCTGTGACGCTCAAGCTAGTTTGGTCATCAGAAGTACTTGAGAAGTTGTGTAGGAATATAAATTCTCTGGCCCTACATCAGACCTGCTGGAACAAAAATCTATGTGTGAGTGTCTCAGGACTTTACCTCTTAAAAAAATATCCCAAGGTAAGTAAAATGATGAGATGGGTTTGATACTTTGCTTTAATAATATGTACACATAACATAGAGTGTAGTCTTAGTATTTTGGGGCTGTGCCTTGATTTTACCCTACAACCCTTTCCTCCTGAAGTCCTTCCCATCTCAGTCAGTGACAGCTGGCACCTCCTGAGGTGTTCAACCCAGAAAGCCTTCCGCTGTCTTTGATTCCTCCTGTTCCCTCATCTATTCTAGTAGTATCTTCTACTCCCACTGCTTCCAGTATTTCCTCCCTCCTGTTTTCCACAAATATACATGAAGTGATGGATTTCCAAAGTGAACATGTTTATTCCCCCTCCTACGTAAAGCCTTTTCAGCCTATTGCAATATTCCCAAAGTGTGGTCTCTGTAACTATATAATTGATATAATGTAAAAAAAAAAAAAAAGGCCCTGTATTAGTCTGCTCAATAAAACACCACAGACTGGATGGCTTAAACAACCGACATTTATTTTTCACAGTTCTGGAGGCTAGGAAGTGTGAGATCAGGGTGCCTGTATGGCTGGGTTCTTTCTGGTGAAGGCCCTCTTCCTGGCTTGCAGACTGATGCGTTCTTACTATGGGATGTGCTCACATGGCAGAGAGAGGAAGCCTTGGTGTCTCTTCTTCCTCTCCCAATGGCACTGATCCTGTTGTGGGAGCTCAGCTCTCATGACCTCATCTAAACCTAATTACTTCCCAAAGGCACCGCCTCCTAATACCATCACATTGTGACTTTTGCAGTGGGGACACAAACGTTCAGCTCATAGCAATCCCCACGGTCGAGTCGGTTCTGGAAATGTTGAGTTAACTAAATAAGGATTTTAAATGTTGCTATTTTTATAGCAGGATTTTGGCTCTTATATGCATAGTATAACTTCAGTAGAGTGGGGTATATTGTAGGCACTATTTTCCAGAGATGTTCAACCATAGAACTCCTTTTTCTACACAGTATCCAGAGGAACTAGTGTCTAGGAAATCATAGTACCATTGCTTCCTACCTTTCCTCCTAGTCGTTCTCATTACTGAATGCAGATAGAAAAGCTTTCCAGAATAATTTCTGTTGCTCGCTTATTCTTCAGACTTACCTGTACAGGGCTTCCCTGGTGTCACAGTGGTTAAGAATCTGCCTGCCAATGCAGGGGATGTGGGTTTGAGCCCTGGTCCAGGAAGATCCCACATGCTGCGTAGCAGCTAAGCCCGTGCGCCGCAACTACTGAGCCTGCGCTCTAGAGCCCACGAGCCACAACTACTGAAGCCCGTGCGCCTAGAGCCCGTGCTCTGCAACAAGATAAGCCACCACAATGAGAAGCCCTCACACTGCAACGAAGAGTAGCCCCCGCTCACCGCAACTAGAGAAAGCTCGCATGCAGCAACGAAGACCCAATGCAGCCAAAAATAAATTTTAAAAAACCCAGAAAACAAAAAAGAAAGTTACCTGTACAAGTGAGAAATGGTTTTGCAAAACCTGTAAGAGGAATATTCAAGTTTCTAAGTATAGGCATAGAGGAGACATAAGTAGATTGCCTTAGGGAGAGTACGAAAGAAACAGATTGCATCTGAATGAATCGCTGCAGTGGCCTTTCTCCTTAGCCCATTACTAGCTTCGTATATGGACAGGGACCATTACTCAAAGGGGCCATTTCATATATTACTGTGTCTCTTGGGGCTAGGAGATAAGAAATGTTTTCTATGAGTTTCTCTTGCCTTGTCTCCTGCTCTTGGGAAACGGTAATTTTTAAAACTTACTGACCCCAAAATGTTATGAATATTTTGACAGCTGTCTTAAAAATGTGAATGGGTTCAGTGCCCTACAGTAGCCAGTACAGCCAAATAGATTCTAACTTTGATAAGATTGAAAGCCTCCCTGGGAAAAAAAAAGATGATAAATTTGATTCTCTGTGGACAAAAAAATCAGAAAACTAAACTAACTTCTTTAATTTTCTCATCAGCTTGCTGATTTGATGCCACAAAGATACTACTTGTAGTTTCTAGTTGTTGATGAGTCAAGCAAATGAAGTCAGTTGTACATACTGAAATCTTATTTAAACATCAATTTTTTTCTTTTGTAAATTTATTTTATTTTTATTAAGTATAGTTGATATACAATGCTGTGCCAATCTCTGCTGTGCAGCAAAGCGACTCAGTTATACACATATTAACATTCTTTTTTTAATATTCTTTTCCATTATGGTTTATCACAGGATATTGAATAAAGTTCCTGTGCTATACAGTAGTATCTTGTTGTTTATCCATCCTATATATAATAGTTTACATCCACTAATCCCAAGCTCCTGGTCCTTCCCTCCCCCACTCCCGCTTGGCAACCACAAGTCTGTTCTCTGTGTCTGTGGGTCTGTTTCTGTTTTGTAGATAGCTTCATTTGTGCCATATTTTAGATTCCACATATAAGTGATATCATATGGTATTTGTCTTTCTCCTTCTGACTTACTTCAGAAGTAAGTATCATATTTAGTATGATAATCTCTAGTTGCATCCATGTTGCTGCAAATGGCATTATTTCATTCTTTTTTATGGCTGAGTAATATTCCATTGTATATATGTGCCACATCTTCTTTATCCATTCATCTCTCAATGGACGTTTAGGTTGCTTCCATGTTTTGGCTATTGTGAATAGTGCTGCTATGAACACAGATGTGCATGGGTCTTTTTGAATTATAGTTTTATCTGGGTCTATGCCCAGGAGTGGGATTGCTGGATCATATGGTAATTCTATTTTTAGTTTTCTGAGGAACCTTCACACTGTTTTCCATAATGGCTGCACTAATTTACATTCCCACCAACAGTGTAGGAGGGTTGTTCCCTTTTCTCCACACCCTGTCCAGCATTTATTGTCTGTAGATTTTTTGCTGATGGCCATTCTGACTGGTGTGGGTTGATACCTCATTGTAGTTTTGATTTGCATATCTCTAATAATTAGTGATGTTGAGCATCTTTTCTTGTGCTTTTTGGCCACCTGTATGTCTTCTTTTGAGAAATGTCTGTTAAGGTCTTCTAAGCCCATTTTTCAATTGGGTTGTTTGGTTTTTTTGTTGAGTTGTATGAGCTGTTTTTATGTTTTGCAGATTAAGCCCTTGTCTGTCACATTATTTGCAAATATTTTCTCCCATTCTGTAGGTTGCCTTCTAGTTTTTTTTTTTTTTATGGTTTTCTTTGCTGTGCAAAAGCTTGTAAGTTTGATTAGGTCCCATTTATTTATTTTTGACTTCATTTAAATAAGCCCACATCAAACTTTTAAGTTAAATGTATCTTTATTTTAGTGACTCTTTATTGTCTCCTAGGTAAAAATATGTAGCTTTTATAAAATGAAAATAATTTTTTTTGGATTTTTCTATTTGTGTAGTTCACAATAATGGAAAAATTGATTTCAAAAATAGTAATGTATAAAAATATAATAATAGTATTTTTTAAATAATAAAAATTATTTTAATAGTAATAATGGAAAATGGGAAAAATGATTTTTCCATTTATTTACCACATAATAATATTTTCAAACTGTCAGTGCTAAATATTCAAATATTTAAAAAATCTACAGGCCTTTTTTTTACCAGATAGTATTTGAAATTTTTGCTTATTTTATAGCCAGGAGGGAAGAAAGATGCAGGCCAGGATGTTAAATATTTGCATGCTATGTCAAAATAGGTCATCTTTCAAAGGAGTGTGGAACACATGACCATTAGCATACTTTGTTGCTACTTATGGTGACAGTGTTCTCTGGAGCTAAGATAAATGAGATATGAAGAACAATCAATCTAACTCAAGAATTTAAAAACAATCTCGTTATTTGTGGGTGTTTTTTCTTGCTTGAATCTTGTCTATACTTAAAGACTGTACAATTGATTTGAAAACACTGCATAAACTTATTTTTAAGTGTACTTGTTACATTTCCAATAATATGCTCAATATGTGTTTTTGTTTATCCTCAAGGCACTTTTTTAGATGAAGTATCTCTGAGTTTTAAGCAATGGGTCCAAATGTCAACCTAAGAAAAGTACAAAAATACACTGTTTCCTGTTTTTCCATATTTGTAGATGCTCTGTATTGTAGTTATATTTATTACACAAGTTTTCTTGCTTACTTTTTGTTATATATAAAAATTTATGAATCCTATATCAAGCAAATGATAGATATCTGCCAGTGAGGCAAATTTAGGTATATTAAGTCACTGTGTCTTATTAATAATATAGGAGTTCCAAATTAGACCTGGAAAAATTTTAATGGAGGAATGGAAAAAATTACATTCATTGCAGAGAAACTGATTAAGCATGACGTCAAAAATCAAGATGATTTCATATGCTTGATTTATTATAAAATGTATGAAAAAATTACATGAAGTCATAAAGATTGTTTTACCTGTTGAAAAGTGAAGTTTTACTGAATTTATCCTGACTCCATTCTGTATACACAGCACTGTGTGTGTCACCTTGATTTTATATTTTTTTGGTGTATTTTGAATAATGAATAATTTTCTCTTGTTTTGTGAAATGAAGGCCAATGTAGTAATAATGTACACATTTTATTGTCACCTTACAAACTAATTTTAAAATATTTTTTCTCAAAGTAGAAATTGTTCTTAGAGGGAAATTACTGACTATATCATAGATCCTTTAGAAAAGTCTAAATTTTTTTTTTTTTAGGATGGAACAATTATTTTTAGACACTTTCACAAAGGGGTTTTCAGTACATGTAAAGCAAGCACATGTGCTCTCCCAATCCCCAAAATCCATATATTGCTTTTTAAAATGCATATTAGCTAAAGTATATTATCTTTACAGCTGAAGTTTTCATTAAATTCAGCAAATTTTTTTTAGCACTTCACCTACAGCATCTCTCATTATGCCTGTTGCATGATTGGTAGTCGATTGACAGTATTTGGAAATGAGTGAACAGATGGAAGCATTTTGTTAGCTGAAATAAGTTATATATAAAGGTATGTAAATATTACTTGTTCTCAAGTTTCTTTCAGTTAGGTGAGGATTCAAACAAGTAAAGACAGAAAAGAGGTCTTTCACGGAGAAAGAACTGAATGTAGAAGAGTAGGGAAATGAGAAAGCTCAGGAAGTGCTTGGACACACAGTACATGGTCCCATGTACTTGGAGCTTAGTGTTCTGTGCTTAGGGTGGAATGATAACTAAAGCTGAAGGAGTGAGTTGACCTCTCATTTTGGAGAGATTTTGACCTAGACTACATTTGTACTTAAATGCTTAGGAAATGGACACATCTTGGAAATGTTTTGATTGCAGAGGTGACATGGTGTTAGGAAGTATTTGGATGGTAGTTTACTTAGTGACCTGTAGGCCTGAGAAAATAGAGGTTGCTGGAAGTGGTATGGCTAAGAGGCAAAACAGGCCATTTGGCTATAGTTTGGGCTATGTTTCTCAAATTATTATTATTTTTATTTTCTGAATTCTCATAGGCAAGCCTTCCAATGTTTACTGGCAACTTTAGAACACTTTTCCTCTTAGCTTTTTTTTTAGCTAATGCTCTCTTAAATCTATATCTTAGTACCTTTACTCTCTTTCTTATGTAGGATATTTAGCTATAGTGAGCTTCTCAAAATACCGCATTAGTTAAGATCATACGTGTGTGTGTGTGTGTGTGTGTATAGCATTGGCTGCTATTGCTGTTCATTCTAGTTATTAAAAATTCCAAATATATGTAGGTCATAATTGGCAAAGGTAAAAAGCATTATAACTACCCTTAAGATAAATTATCCTGCTATTTATCATATTTAGATTCGACTAAGACTTTTAGAACATGAATTATTCTCCAAGTAATTTCTTTTACTAGTGATAATTAACTTTTGTAGTATATAATAAGCTGTTATTGTGCTAACATATTACGTATATTATCCTATGTGATAGTTGTAATCCTGTGATTTGTATGTTATCTTACCCATTTCTTAAAAGAATAAATTGAGGTTTAGAGACATTAAATACTTTTCATATGTCAGGCAGATAATAAGTGATAGAGGAAGTACCCAAATTAGTCTGGTTTCAAATAATGCTACTTTTTCATCAATTAATATACCTGAATCCTTGCAGATATAGCTTTACGTAGTCTTTATTATTCCCATTTATTTTTAGACTAGGGAACAGACTCATTTATCCAGATAGAAAATGGCTAAGCTGAGATTCAACTTAGGGTTTCCTGCTCCAAATTTCATGACTTGCATGTTGTACTAACTTCCTTATCAAATTTAGGATTAAGAAACAAAGTAAAATATAAATAATTTGGGGCCCTAAGCTCCCTGTTAATCAGTGACTTCTCTAAAATATTACTTTTTTTTTTTTTTTTTTTTTTAATCATTCATACCCCCAGCTTTGTTTCTACTAATCACAGTCTTGGATTCAGTGATTTCTGGTATCAATTTTATCTGAAAATCTATATTTTTAGTAAGTTTTATTTCTTATTGTTATTTAGCATTGGAATCTTAAAACTCCATATTCTTCCCCAGAGCTTTATTTTGTGTTGCTTCTAGTCATCCACAGGAAATGGTATGTATGAGCCTAGGCATCTTCATGGTAGCTTTTCCTGCTGCTTTCTTCTGTCTATTCTATACAACTGCCTAATGAGTCATTTCAATGTCTACTTCATATTTCCCAGCTGCATTTCATTTAGTTACCCAATGTACTACACATGCATGAAGAAAGACTTCTTAAAAGGTTTGTGTTCAAGAATGCTTAGATTAGTGGGTAGCTTGGAGGGGAGGAGAAGAGGATGACAGAAATAAACTAATGGACTCCCCACAGAAAGGTAATTTTTTAAAACACACAATAAATAATTTCTTATAACTCAAATCACCTGACAACATACATAACACAGTTTGAGCATACACTTAACTTTTGAAAGAACTCTTAATTTATTAAAGTGAAAGTGCTTGTTAGCATTTGCTCCAGCTTGCACGAGAGGTAAATGATTGGTTTTAAAATGTTTCATAATACAGGGTTAATTAATAGGTCTTAGGGGCTTAGGAGTCTTATGAATGAGTTTTTAAAATCTATAATACAAGCTTTAAAACACCACCTGCAAAATGAACAAGTGTTCTGGTGCTTGAAATATATTGATATGAGCTAAAGTGAAGCTCATAAATTATTTTGTTCTGTTTCTCCTCTGAACAAACAGCTTAGGGTTATATAATGCATTTCTGGAGTGGTCTTGGTCATTGTTCTGTCAGAAAGCAGTTTGCTATGTTGCTCCAGAAATATAGGTGTGGGAAGAGATTTTTGTGATATTCCAGCATTATTCTCCTTCCCTTTAGGTACAATTTTACTTAGTAAACATTTGTTGGATTAACAGAGCATTGATTCTCCAGTATGACACCCACCAATTCTTAACTGCATTATACTCAAACTGCCTTTTCATTTATGTTATCTTGCTGGCTCCCCTAGAAATTTAAAACATTTCATTGTTTTTTAAAAATTGGGGTAAAATATGTATAGCATAAAATTTATCATTTTAAGCATTTTTAAGAATATAGTTCTATGGCATTAGGTATATTCACATTGCTGTGCAACCATCGCCACCATCCATTGCCAGAACTTTTTTATCTTCCCAAACTGAAGATCCACACCTATTAAGCAATAATTCCCCATTGCCCCTTCCCACCAGCCCTTGGCAACCACCATTCTACTCTCTGTCTCTACGGACTTGACTACTCTATATATTTCATATAAGTAGAATCATACAATATCTGTCCTTTTGTGGCCTTGTAAGCATTTAATTTAATGTACTACTCCTGTTTAATTCACCCCCCTCCAACATTACAGCTGGACAGAACTAAGGGTCAAAGAGGTGACAGAGTATGTGCATAGTCATATAACTAATTGATGGTAAACTTAGTCTGGGACCAACTTCTTTTCTCCTAGACTTATGTTCTTTGCATTACAACGTGTTGATTTACTTATTTTCTCATTCAGAGAAAGTGATATTTTAAATTTCTAAGCCAAAAATGAGAGACAAAATATCACATTCAAACAAAATTCAGCCTAAACTCAGGTCATGGTTCAAAATTTGAAAAAGTCACTGATCATGGGATAGTGTTTCAAAATTCACACTTACACAATTATTAATAAATAGTATCTATTAAAAATACCCATAATATATTCTATGTTGACTTCTCTGATTGCATATGGCTCTGTTCTGGGTTACCCACTGAAAATAATGTACAATGGTATAAGCATACAGACCAATGTCCTAAAATGTTTCAAATACATGCTTTAAATCCATCCAGCAGCCTCAACTGATTGGAATTGGTGCCAGAGCACCATGACAGTAGCTGATTTGATATAACCTACCTATGCATTTATCCTTAGAAAAGGTTAAAAGTGATTACTTTTTTTAAGAAAATCACTTTAGGTTAGACTAACTTAAACTGTGTTTGAGTGAATTCTTTTTCTTTTGGTTAAGACTGAAGATCTGCCTAACAACGTTTTTTGGGCTGGCCTTGGCCCACAAAGGGTGAAATCTCTGCAGGATACTCTGGCATAACAAGTACACATTTGACTCCTAGGGAAGCTCTAAACTTCTCTCCCAAGGAGAGGTGTAAAGAACTTCTCTGATGTCCATTTTTTAGTCCTCATACAAGAATCCAAGGCCAGCCCTTGTCTTCAAGTCCTCTTTGATCATAAGCCACCTGCTTTTCCAGAATCATCACATTTTATCCTAGATGTCATAGAGTTCTCTATTATTCCTAATGCACTAGAACTGTGGGATGTTCGTCATTATTTCACAAAAGAATTATATAGTTAAGTAACTTTAGGAAACACCAAGTTAATACAATTTAATGATATTTTCCTTTACTTTGTTTAGAACCTTTAATATGCTAAGGTGTGAACTGTATATTTATAAAAAGGATATATAGCAGTATTTCCCAGACTTTTTTGACCAACAAGCTCCATGCTAACAGTTTTTGAGGTTGGAATTCATTCTAGAGTAGGAAATAAATGCTAAAAAAAAAATGTTCCTGGGTCACTTTTTACATTAATTCGAAAAACATTTTAGATAAGGAATTAAGCGCAATAATATGTGATTTGGAAACATTTCCGTCTGTGTTATCAAGGACCGCCTGCCCTCAAGTGGGAAAGAGATTAGTCAGACCCACTGTGATAGAGTCTGTCATGGAAAACAAGATGCTGTGGGAGCTTATTGAGGGGACACAACATAGAGATCAGAGAAGATTCCCCAAAAGGGTGAAAGTTGAAGAGAGACTTGAAGGATGTATAGAGATTCAAAGAAAAACATGTTGTTCTAGAGAGGTAGAGGTTAAGCACACACACGATGATTTGGATGGCTATTAATGCGCATGGATAAAGTTATTCAATAATGGTGCTCAGGGGGACAGCATTAAGTGAACAGAAACACCCTGCAAATGGAAATAAATCCATGGCAGTGAAGCAAACTGAAGGTGAAGCATCATAAGTGGAGAGCTTTCAACAAGTCTCTAGAAGTTAGAAAGTGAATATGAGCTGGAGATTGGATTCAACACTGTACAAAAAACACTATTTAAGAGGAGTCTGCCGCTACGAAACTGTTAGAGGTATTAGCAGGTGACTCTCTGGTGGAACACCAGCGAGGCAGGTACCAAGAGTAGATGTGAGAAGAGCAGCTGAAATAGGGAGGTAATTAAAGACTTGTCATGGACTCCTTGTGCCAGGTGCTGTCCCTATATTCTCTAGCCCTTTGTACCTCAAGCACAGAACAACTCTTTGGTGTTTATACCCAGGCAAGAAAATCAGAGGATGCTTCTATGAAGAGAATGACTAATATTCAGATGCAGAGCTGAGGTTGCTAAAGTGGACATTGGCACTCCACAATAGTCATCTACATCCTGACAACTGTGGGACCTCTACAATACATGCACCCCCAAAAAGGTCCATCTGTACCCCTAAGTTGTGTACACAGAACTCCCCGGAAACTCCTCAGCTGAGAGAGAGGCCTGATGGAGATGACTGTCTACCAGATACCCCAGAATCAACATAATCCTTTCCTCCAACAGGAAAAAGGGAATCACAGTCTCTAGCCCTGTAAGGAAAATTGGCAGCAGGAGTGAGAAAGACCAAGACCCACAAAAATAACAACAACAAATGATTGTAGGAAACAGGCAATTCAGGAACGAGAAGATAGCTTAACAATTTTTTGTTAATAACTTCAAAACTACCAGAAGAATTGTGTCCATAAAGAAAGGAAGCCAATTTTGTTGTGCATATGTACCACATCCTCTTTATCCATTCGTCTGTCGATGGACATCTAGGTTGTTTCCATGACCTGGTTATTGTAAATAGTGTTTCAATGAACATTGGGGTGCATGTGTCTTTTTGAATTATGGTTTTCTCTGGGTATATGCCCAGTAGTGGGATTGCTGGGTCATATGGTAATTCTATTTTTAGTTTTTTAAGGAACCTCCCTACTGTTCTGTATAGTGGCTCTATCAATTTACATTCCCAACAGTGCAAGAGGGTCCCCTTTTCTCCACACCCTCTCCAGCATTTGTTGTTTGTAGATTTTCTGATAGTGCCCATTCCAACTGGTGTGAGGTGATACCTCATTGTAGTTTAGATTTGCATTTCTCTAATAATTAGTGTTGAGCAGGTTTTCATGTGCTTCTTGGCCATCTGTATGTCTTCTTTGGAGAAATGTCTGTTAAGGTCTTCTGCCCATTTTTGGATTGGGTTGTTTGTTTTTTCATATTGAGCTGCATGAGCTGTTTCTATATTTTGGAGATTAATCCTTAGTCCATTGATTTGTTTGCAAATATTTTCTCCCATTCTGAGGGTTGTCTTTTCATCTTTTTGTAGTTGCCTTTGCTTTGCAAAAGCTTTTAAGTTTCGTTAGGTCCAATTTGTTTATTTTTGTTTTTATTTCCATTACTCTAGGAGATGGATCAAAAAAGATCTTGCTGTGATTTATGTCAAAGAGTGTTCTTCCTATATTTTCCTCTAAGAGTTTTATAGTGTCCAGTCTTACATTTAAGTCTCAAATCCATTTTGAGTTTATTTTTGTGTATGGTGTTAGGAAGTGTTCTAATTGCATTCTTTTAAATGTAGCTGTCCAGTTTTCCCAGCACAACTTATTGAAGAGGCTGTCTTTTCTCCATTGTATAACCTTGCCTCCTTTGTCATGGATTAGTTGACCATAGGTGCGTGGGTTTATCTCTGGGCTTTCTATCCTGTTCCATTGATCTATATTTCTGTTTTTGTGTCAGTACCATATTGTCTTGATTACTGTAGCTTTGTAGTATAGTCTGAAGTCAGGGAATCTGATTCCTCCAGCTCCACTTTTTTTCCTCAAGACTACTTTGGCTATTCGGGGTCTTTTGTGTCTCCATACAAATTTTAAGATTTTTTGTTCTAGTTCTGTAAAAAGTGCCATTGGTAATTTAATAGGGATTGCACTGAATCTGTAGATTGCTTTGGGTAGTATAGTCATTTTCACAATATTGATTCTTCCAATCCAAGAACATGGTATATCTCTCCATCTGTTGGTATCATCTTTAATTTCTTTCATCAGTATCTTATAGTTTTCTGCATACAGGTCTTTTGTCTCCCCAGGTAGGTTTATTCCTAGGTATTTTATTCTTTTTATTGCAGTGGTAAGTGGGAGTGTTTCCATAATTTCTCTTTCAGATTTTTCATCATTAGTGTATAGGAATGCAAGAGATTTCTGTGCATTAATGTTGTATCCTGTAACTTTACTAAATTCATTGATTAGCTCTAGTAGTTTTCTTGTGACATCTTTAGGATCCTCTATGTATAGTATCGTGTCATCTTCAAACAGTGACAGTTTTACTTCTTCTTTTCCAATTTGTATTCCTTTTATTTCTTTTTCTTCTCTGATTGCCATGGGTAAGACTTCCAAAACTATGTTGAATAATAGTGGCGAGAGTGGACATCCTTGTCTTGTTCCTGATCTTAGAGGAAATGCTTTCAGTTTTTTACCATTGAGAATGATGTTTGCTGTGAGTTTGTCATATATGGCCTTTATGATCTTGAAGTAGGTTCCCTCTATGCCCACTCTTTGGAGAGTTTTTATCATAAATGGGTGTTGAATTTTGTCAAAAGCTTTTTCTGCATCTATTTAGATGATCATATGGTTTTTCTTCTTCAATTTGTTAATATGGTGTATCACATTGATTGATTTGCATATATTGAAGAATCCTTGCATCCCTGGGATAAATCCCACTTGATCATGGTGTATGATCCTTTTAATGTATTGTTGGATTCTGTTTGCTAATATTTTGTTGAGGATTTTTGCCTCTATATTCATCAGTGATATTGGTCTGTAATTTTCTTTTTTCATAGTATCTTTGTCTGGTTTAAGTATCAGGGTGATGGTGGCCTCATAAAATGAGTTTGGGAGTGTTCCTTCCTCTGCAATTTTTGGAAGAGTTTGAGAGGATGGGTGCTAGCTATTCTCTGAATGTTTGATTTGTAGAGACGTGGATGGATATGCAGACTGTCATACAGAGTGAAGTAAGTCAGAAAGAGAAAAACAAATATCGTGTATTATCACATATATGTGGAACCTAGAAAAATGGTACAGGTGAACCGTTTTGCAGGGCAGAAATAGAGACACAGATGTAGAGAACAAATGTATGGACAGCAAGGGGGGAAAGTGGCAGGAGGGGGGTGGTGGTGGGATGAATTGGGAGATTGGAATTGACATATATACACTATTATGTATAAAATGAATAACTAATAAGAACCTACTGTATAAAAAGTAAATAAAATACAATTCAAAAATTCAAAAAAACCCCACAAAAGTCAGTGAGGGAAAGAGGAACAATTAAAGGAAAAAACAACATTCTTTGATTTAGAAAATCTAAAACAGAAATTGCAGAATAACTTTGAGAACATGAAGTTAAAAAGCAAAACAGTGAGAGAAGCAATTACATAGGAAAGCCACCAAGTAACTAATTAGCAGGTAACTGGTATATATTCCCTGAATAGCAGAACTAGAGAGGAACATAGTACTCAGGGTTGTGGAAGTAAACGTCAAAAGCAGGAGATATTCCAAAATTATTGCCTCTGGCCAGTGGGACCGGGCCTTGTGTTGAGGTGAGGAAGGGGATAGGGAAGACACTGTTGCTTTTCATTACAAATTTTATAAGGTAACATATACATGTATTAATTGTTAAAAATAAAACAAAGTACAGAATATATTATGTTCAGTGTTAAAAACAAACCCAAAAATGGAGTGAATGCATCATTGTTGAATCCTCCACTAATTGTATGTGTTTCACATATTTAATCCTAGTTGCAAGATTTTGAGGCTTTTTTGCCTTTGACTTAAACACTCTTCCAAAAAGTTTCCTGAAATACCATCTCATGAATCAAATATATTTTGTGAGGGTTCAGATTTACAATCACGTAATTTCATATTTAGAATATGGTTTATATATGAAATCTCTTTCTAAAGAGACTCATCTAAATCATTTTATAATTTTTTATTTAATTTGTAATAATTTGGTGGGAAGAAAATTGGCCACTGGTGAATATTTAAGCACAATCTAAGCAGCCATAGATGGAAGATACTTTTATTTTCCTAAATTATGTTTAGAGATACACTAACCTAATGAATCTATTTATACTGAGATTTTATCTTTAAAAAGCAATTTCTTCCTGCCCAACCTCTCTTTGTCGATTTATTTTCTCATAACCGTCTGTGAGTGCAGGTATCATTTGCTTATTTTAAGAAATTGTGGTTTAATAAGGTTAGGTGGCTTAATGGAATTTCAGCCCAGGTTTTCTGATTAGTTCACTGTTCTTTCACTGCACCAGGAATTCATAATTGCAGGGATTTTTCAAAATCATTCAAAACCCATAATTTTAAAATATTTGGGGGAAATATATAGGTTGTACATTTATTTTTTTCTCAATGATGAAGGAACTCTGGAATTGTATCTTAACATTTTAGCCTAGCCTGGTGACACCCAAACCTCTTGGTATGACAATTCTTTGGATTTGTGTTTAACCAGTGAATGGCACATATAAGACAGCTGTCGTGTAACGCAGGAAGAGGTTCATAAATCTTATTAAGGAATAATCAATTAAGGAATAATCAGAAACAATATAGATATTTATTGCTAAGATTACCACACTTGCAAAGCCAAAGTTTTCTAAAACAATGAGGCATTTTGCTCTGACAGTAAAACAATGGAATTTAGTTAAGTTCTACATACCACATATTTTGCGGTTGAGATCCTGTGAGGTAATCTAATATTCTGTTCTCTTTTCTCCTCACTCTATCATTTTGTCTCCAGACCTCTTTTTACTTTTGGTTGAAGCGTGGACTTGGAAAACCTTGTGTTGGTATTTCTTTCTCAGGCCTAGTCAATTCTCAGTATAGGTTTGTTGAATTAATTAAACTATATGTTATTAACATCTCTAAAGACATATAAGATGTTTAAATGCTAAAGAAGGTGATGATACTAAAGGAATTTAAGTTGTTCATTATTATGTTCCATTTCAAACAAATGAGTAATCCTGTTCTTAGATATATAATACTTAATGAGTCCAGTGATTCATCTCTTGAAAGACTAACAGAAGAGATAATAAAATTATAAGATTTTGACAAAAGTCCCTCCTCTAACTTTCTGATATGTTTGAAAAGACTAGATGTATATGAAAGCCAGCTTCTTTTGAGGAAAGGCACTTTTATATCAGATGTAATTAGTGATGAGGCCAGTATTCAAGCTCACCATGTCCTTATAGATACAATGCACATTTCCTAAACTATGCCCTTTTACTGTGTGATTGCAGCTTGCTTATTATTTACATCTTATTAGTCCTGTGAAATTTCTGATTAGTTATTTTATGTGATTAGTCCTGTGAAATTTCAATCTTTGTATTCTCTGAACTTTGTCTAATATATTATTGGCACTTTGTTGATTTCTGAGATTAATTTTATCTTAATTCTTTTTTACCCTTGAAAACATTTAAACTTTTTACCAAGTAAATAAATGCTTAAAATGCATATACTTGCTTAATAAACCCATGGAACAGTGCTGTATATATTGTAAATTATCCCCAAAATGGATCATCTTATAATATTCCTTATATAACAAAATTATTTTTAGTAATAATCATGAAATGAAACAGATACTAACAGTAATAATAACAGAAAAAGAAATACAGAGAAATTTTTTGTGTTACATTTTGTATATATAACTATGCTAGTAAAAATATTAGAAAACAAAGAAGTAATGGATTATTACTTCTTAATTAAAGTATTTTTTTGAAAAATAGGGAAGAAATACATGAAGGATGCCTTCAATAAAATAAATTCTGCAAGATTCAGAGAGTGATTTGTGCATAGAATTACAATATTAAAGTAAGCCAAATACTCTTTCTTCATCTTTATAGTCACTGTGCTATCATTATTTATTTTGAATTTACAGATGCAGTAATATATTGAGCCATAGTGATTAGAGTTGTGAACTGTGCCCAAACTGCGCTCAATTATTTTAAACTATATTGAATTTACTCTTGAAATGCATGCGGGAGGCTGGGATAGCTGAGTCTGTGTGTCAGGGCTGACTGGGTAACTCAGAGTTTTCCAAATTAACTTGCCCATAGAATAATATTTTTATTAAAAGTAAATAACAAACACATGCTAATTTGGAACATACATATATTTCATTAAAATTCAGCAGTAACAGAAGCAATGTTATGGGCATAGAGCAGAGATTTGCAAACTAGAGCTTGTGGGCCAAATCCCACATCATCTTAACTGTACCAGTTTTGGGGAGAGCGAGAGGGAGAACAGGAAAAAGCTCAAGTGCCATTTCTGAGCATGTACGTACACAGTGGGGCTAAAGTCTGTTGTGTATGTGAGTGTTGCTCTTATTAGGTTATATTAAAAGCAAACATAGACTATGGCATTTCATTTCCCAGTTGCTGTGCATCTTAGGTGTTGACTTTCTCAGTAGTAAATGTGGTTAAGTTGAGTGTGGTTGAGAACATATGTCTCAGGTGGCTGAACCTCTGTTACTTCTTTAGGGAGATAGGCCAAACTACAGATTTAAATCACAACCTTTAAGGAATTATATTTCTTCAAGCAGCTTGACCTTGATATAGGTTTATCTCTTATATTTTTATTAAGAATAGTTTAATGACTGGAAAACTGTCTTTACATAAATATCTGCAGGCAATGTCTTTGAAATAAATTTTCCCCTTTTATCTAACCTTATTCAAATAAATGCTTGTTAATTATGTAATTAAATTTCTTTGACTTTTTCTTTAAAGTGCATTATATTGTTTATAGCGACTCATAAAACTTACTGTACGTTAAAAAAAAAAATTAACCTGTCATATTTTAGCAGACCAGAAATAGAACTTGTAAACAAAATCCCTTTTGTACTATCATTTGCCTTAGCCATATAGACAACCATATTGTTGGTCTCTCTGAGGATCTACACCCAAATGGAATAGTCTTTGCTTCTTTCTGGGGTAATTATTCATAGATATTCCTGAATTTATGCTGCAGTGACTACAAATTTTACAGCATGGTCTACTGACTATCCTTCAATCATGCTGGTTATTTTAGTGTAGTGATTTTTCTCCATTTTGTGTGTATCATGCAAAGTAAAACATATAGGAAATACCCCATAGCGGGGCCAAGCCAGGAGAATGGGCGGCTCATGCTCAAAGATTTGAGCTCCCTGAAGGCTTTTGGGGAAGGGCTTTTAAAGACAATGTGAAGGAGAGGGTCACAAGGTGTGTGATCAGCTTGTGCTTAATTCTCTGACTGGTTGGTGGTGAGGTAGAAGTTTGATGTTTCTGGAATGTCAATCATAAGCCTTCTGGTTCCAGCTTGTCTGACTGACGTCTGTGTGCTGGCGGTCAGCATGCGGTTAACTTTTTCCACCTGATGGGGGGTTTACTATTAGTAAAACAACTCTAGGATACGGCTCAGGATATTATCTACAGACCATGAGGAGGAACTAAAGGTCCTTGACTTTGTTTTATGGCTAAACTATTATTATTTTATTTTACTTATCTGTTTTTCTTTGTTTCTGCATTTTCTCACTTCTCTAATTAAATTCGCTCTTTGAGACTCAGGAAAGGCCCTCTAAGCTAAAGCTTTTCTACAAACAAGAGCCAGGGGCATGGAGATCTCTGTCCCTGGGAAGGCCTTGCAGGGTCCTGCTTGGTTTCAAGTCAGTGGAAAGAAATCAGTCCCCATGAGAGGTGGCTACTTCCTTCCCTTCTCTCTTCCTCCTGCTCCTGTTACCTCTTTTCTTCCTGCTTCTTCCTCTCTTTCATCTTCTTTTAATTTTAATGAATTATTATAAAGGATATGTATCCTTTACAATATATAGTCTTATTTATGAGTTATGCAAATAACAAATCAATAAGAAAAAGGTCGATAACATCCTGGAAATTTTTGTAAAAGACATGAACAGGCCAGTGAAGTTCCTTCCTGGCTTCTCTTCAGGAAGAGAGAACCATGGCTGCCCTATTACACACAATGGTGGAAGCATGTGCTGTAAGTCTGCGAGGAAGAAGATTTGCCAACTGCTGTATGTCCTTTATCTGCATTTTACAATAAGGCCTCCTTTTTCTTAAAGGTACCTGGACTCTTTTCAACTTAATAGTTAAAGCCAACAAATACAATATAATAAGTCTTAAGATAATTACATAGTGTTGTTTTTACACGATTGATTCAACTTGACAAATACTTAACACTGAAACAGAACTCTTAACCATGCTGTTCACAGGACATAGCAGAGCTTTGATAAGACTTTCAAGGTTGTGACAAGAACATAATGCAAGAATCTCTCCAAAAAGGACAAATCTGAAGAATGGAAAAGTAATTGTGACCATGAAATATGTTATGTATATAGTTTTACATGTGATTTTTAATATTGGGTAACCAAAACACCCAAAAGAAATGCAAGTGGACTACCTTTCCACTGAACTGCATAATCTGACTCATAATTAAAGAAAAGAGAAATAAGATAATAAGAACTTGATTTTCACTTATTTTCTTAAAGACTGAAATATCTATTAATAAATATGGTATGTTAAGTGTACAGAATGGAGAAGTAATAATTCTCATTCAAAGGTGGTGAAGTTGAAATTATTTTCATCTCTTTTAATGGCAGTTTGACAATACCTATAAAAATATACATGTATATTACTTTGACCCAGAAACTTCACTACTAGGAATTTATCACATGGTATACTTATAGATGTGTGCAAGGACATATCTACAAAGATGGTTTTTGCTGCCCTGTTTATGATAGCAAAAACTGGCAGCTACCTTAATGTCTTGCATTTGATTATGCAATACCTATACCAGGGAATATTATGCAACTATTAAAAAGAAGAGTTGGTCTTTGTGTTTACATAAAAAAAGATCTCTTAAATATATTTTAAGTAGAAAAATCAATTCCCAGAACAGTATTAAACAGTATTAAAATGTATATGAATTTATGTTAAAATGATAAATTCATAGGTCACATGGACACAGTCAAGAGTGATTCTCATGGGCAAGAAAATGGGGATTAGAGAAATTCTTTTCATTGCATTGACTATAATGTTTGAATATTTAACATGAGTTTCAACTTATTTTCTCAATAAAATAAAAGATCTAGTAAATAGAGCAAATGGCATTTTACAAATACTAATGTCAGACATATCATTGAGATGACATAATTGAATTTGATTGTGTTTGAGAAAAATATGTGAAGTATTTAAAAATACATCAGAACTAATAATATTTATGCAAGGAAGATTCGACAGTACTTTTTATACTACCTTATCACTTTAGATTCATCACTTTATTAGCAGAATTCTTGATCATCTCAATAGATACAGAAAAGGCATTCAACACCATTCAATATTGTACACACATGCAGGTGTCTATGTGTGTCTGTGTGTGTGTGTGTATTAAGA
This sequence comes from Pseudorca crassidens, assembly GCF_039906515.1. Taxonomy (NCBI): domain Eukaryota; kingdom Metazoa; phylum Chordata; class Mammalia; order Artiodactyla; family Delphinidae; genus Pseudorca; species Pseudorca crassidens. The sequence goes on from NC_090299.1 coordinate 15,051,366, forward strand.
GTAGAAGGGAACTTTACTTAACCTGCTTGTGTGTATCTACCAAAACTTAATGCGAACAATAGTGCTTAATTTTTAACTTCAGAAGCATGTAAAAAGTGATGCCCACTATCCCCCCTCCTGCTCAAAGCATTAATTACTGGATGTCCTGGTCAATGTAATATGATTTTCTTTTCTTAACTCATGGATTATTAGATTACTTGGATGTGACTTTTATGGCTTTCAGATATTTGGTATTTTTGTCCTTTTTTGGTTTGTTTTAGTTCTGTTAATTTCTGTCTTCTAACTTCATAGGACTGTGATAAGAGAAGACAGTCTTAGAATATCACTTACTTGGAATCTGTGGAAGCTTTATTTCTGTGGCTTACTACATAGTTAACTTCTCCTTGCTGAAATATGCCCTTTATATGTATATTTTTTTTTTTGGTGAGGAAATGACTAAAATTTCTGTGTCCTAAATTTATATTCACCTTAACTCTTGAGAGTGACAAGGCATATGTCTGACAAGGCATATAATGAAGACAAGGTACTTTTCCCACAGCCATCTAAATATATTTATTGCCTGATTTCTGCCATGTCTTTCTGGGAATAAGAAGTCTGCCATCAATCTAATTGGTGAAGTTTCCTTACAGAAAATTAGTCTTTTACTGGAAGATTAAAAAAAATTTCATTGCCGCCAAAAGTAGCAAAGTTCATTATGATGTGTAGAGGTGTAGATGAGGCATTTGGTGGACTTTTATTAGCCTGAAGATTCACATCATTAGTTCTGGGCAAATTTCAGTTCTTATATCTTCAAATATTACCTCTTTGTGGTCTTTCTATTTTTCTTTTCTTTCTGGAATTAGCAGATATATGAACTCCTCAAATTTTTCCTCACGTCTGTTAATCTCTCTTTCTCTCTCCCCCTCCCCCTTCCTCCTTCTGGGAGATTTCCTTAGTTTTGTCTTCTAACTTATTAATTTTGTGTTTAAGTTTCTTTAAGCGAGATTTAGCCTGTAGTCTGAAGGATTTTTAAATTTCCCTAATGACTATGTTTTTTTCATTCCCAAATGTCTAATTTGTTCATTTTCCTGTCTGCTCTTTTGTAACCACATATTATCTTTCCTAAAGAGCTTCTCTCTTTTTATCTCTTTGAGATATTTAAACATAGTTCTCTTAACATTTTCTTAAATTACTTCAGTAACTTAATTTTCTGGGTTCAAATTCTCTCCTGTTGGAGAAAATGAACCCTCTTATGTTTTATCAGTTTATTGTGTGTTTGATTTTACTCCTGCTGGTGCATGATGTTTGCTTCGTGAAGGCTTTGATTTGTTAACTTCTTTTTAAAAAACTGTTGTTTCCTCAGCACTTGGCAGAGCTCCTGGCACATAGTAGGTATTTAATAAATATTTGTTGCATCAATAATACATGTACTTTTGTTCTTTTTAAATCTTGTCTGTAAACTTACCCTATGTGAGTTTGTGACTGTCTATATAATTGCTTACTGTTTATTGCAATTGTTTATTTCTGCTCTGGGCTTATAAAGTATGTGGCTTGAGCATGGTAAATGTTTGGCTTAAAACTCTTGGTCTATGTGATACCTCATATTCATGCCACACGCACCTAACTTTTCATCTGTGCTGGGCAATAGTCTGGTAGTTTCTTTCTTTCCTTTTTTGTGGGAAGAGGGTGCAGATCTGGCTCCGTTTATATAGGTCTAGCCTGTGAACTCATAGCCTGTATTTGGCTCTATTCATAGGCTACATGACTATATTTTTAGTTCCTTTCTTTCTCTTCCTTTTACTTCTTCTAAGTTATCCTTTCCTACTTCATGGTTATATACCTGTTTACTTTATGAGTTTGTCTCTATATTTTAAACAAAAAAGAAGCCATTATCTATATTTTATATTTATATATTAATTATATTTAATAATTATAAAATTATTTAATATATTTACTTATATTTTATATAATTATTATTTTATAATTATAAATAATTATATTTATATAATATATTTCTATATTTTGGGAATAGAAGAGAGAATTTTTGTATGTTTTACCCTCTATCTTCAATCAGAAAATAATGTGTTTTTTTGCCCATGAAATCCAGAATTATTTATAAATCCCCTTATTTCAGCCCCCAAAATAAACAAATACTTTTCTAGGTGGTAGCATGGAGCTATAACAGATAAATTCATACTTTGCGTGAAAGACAGCCAACCTGCTTAAATGCAAGAATTTGCATATATCTGTGTAATAAATAGGAGCAGTAACTATCACCTTAAATATAGTTTATGAAAATTAAGTGCTTTAAACCTGAACCATGAACTTCTTTAGGCAGGAAGTCTTTGAAATCTTTAGTCATAGTCAATGATCCTCAGTGCTTGGAAGTGACCTGCGTGTGGATCTGCATAATATGAATGCATTACTTAGATAATAAAACCAGCCAACTTAAAAAACAACAACAAAAAAGATGTTCTGTTTCTTATAGTGAAACGATAGTGGCTTCTCTTAACAGAGTGCTGATTTAACAAGATTGATGTCACAAATTATACTAGTCCATCAAATCCTTAAACTTTAGAAGGTAGATTAAGGCATTTATGATGGTCCTCTTTCCCTTTAAACTTCTTAAGTCAATTTTCTTTCAGGTTCACTTGTCTGTTTAGGGAGAGAGTAAAAATAGGTCAAAATAAGGGGTACTTAAACACTTTCAACATGATTTATACAACTGTAGGTATTCATAAAAGTGCCAAATATGGCTTCTGGAGGAGAGGGGGCTTTCCTACAGGGTGAATACTCTAGATGTTAACCATGGTGTTTTCAGTCCTTGTATCATAATTCCTTTTTGCCACTAATCAGTGTCTGCTTTCGTATTTCTTTTCAAACCTTGAATTCAAATCTGTCATCCTCTTAAGCTTACCAAAATATTATGTATTGATAGTTTCCAAAAACCATTTTTGAAATCTTAATTTTTTTTCTGGAAGACTTTTAAGATAAATTAGGGAAAAAATAACACTTTCTACTCTAGACTCTCCCATGAACACAGTATTCATAAAATGCTCTTATCACCCTCAACTATTTTCTCAAATTATTTCCCATATGATACTATATTGACATATTTTATGAATTTAAGTCATATCATATGTATATATTTTGTCCTTCTTTCATACTTGTAGATAGTGTCTTTGTTTACTATTCATGCATCTGGGTAAATAGTAAACATTGTGTTAATTTATATGGACATTCAGCTCTATAATGCCAAGCATATGCTTAGCTGACTTAAATTGTTGCATTTAATCTGGAGATCTGATGTCATATAACTGCAGCTTTAGCATAAGCTTCCAAAGAGACCTGTTATCTTCAGATTTTTTATGTTACTGTAAAGTGCAAGTGCATAGTAAATACTTTTGGAAGAGTACAGTGATTCTGGAAATTTATATCGAATTAAGAAAAGCCAACTTTAGTAACCATTTATTTTTAAAGTAATATATGTTCAGTTATTGCACAAGTAATTCAAACAATACAGAATGTGCAAAAAATAATAATATTGGGTTAGCCAAAAATTTCTTTCAGGTTTTTCCATACGCTGTTATGGAAAAACCTGACCAAACTTTTTGGTCAAACCAATAGTATTGCTTTGCTCCACTGGTCCTACTTGTCTGAGGTAACCAATTCTAAGGATTTGGTAGTATACTGGAAATGTTTAAGAGTTCTTTTTGGTAGTGTATATATGTCCATGCCATGTAAAATAGATAGCTAGTGGGAAGTAGCCGCACAGCACAGGGAGATCAGCTGGGTGTGTTGTGTCCACCTAGAGGGGTGGGATAGGGAGGGTGGGAGGGAGACGCAAGAGGGAGGGGATATGGAGATATATGTATACGTATAGCTGATTCACTTGGTTATAAAGCAGAAACTAACACACCATTGTAAAGCAATTATACTCCAATAAAGATGTTTAAATAAATAGTTCTTTTTCTATTCCTGTTTTGATTCTTCAAATTTGCCCCTATTTGATTTTATTGCATGTTAATTTTCCTGTATGGTTTTGCTATTTCTTCATTGTTTTCTTCAGCAGCACAATCTAGTTTCAACTTTTATACCTTTCCAGTTGATATGAATTCCTGGCATATTTTGCTAGATGTGGCATCTATCATTAGCTAGTCAAAAAACGATAGTACTGTTGATTTTTCTTTTTATGTGTAACATTGGCTAAAATACTAGATGACCAATTATAGTGACTTACACAATGAATGCTCTAATATATTTATTGGAAGCACCCACTTAGAGTACCTGCCACAAATAGGTAAATTATACTTTGATACTTTCTCCCTGAGTTACATGTTAGCCTGAATGATTTTTACCACAATTCCAGTTGTACCGGAGGAGTTTGTACTACTGTAAAGTACTGTAACTTTACTGTCTGAGAAATCAATACCTATTGCCTTCATGTTACACTTAAAAAACAAAATGGACCTGTTTGAATTCGTGTCATGGTATCTTGTGAATGTAATTTTTAAAATTACCATTATAAAAATTCAATGTAAGTCTGACTTATTATAGATGAGAAACTTACAGCTGAGAACCTGAATAAACAACAGGAGAGTCAGCATTTCAACTTCTACATGTTTAACAAAGGATTATGGAATTGTCCCACAAGCATAAGCTAAATCATGAAAATTTACATTTTCCTTCTGTAGGACAGTTCCTTCTGACATTATCCTCCGAACAACAGCTCGTTTTCTTGTGCCAGTATTCTATTCCCTGAACTGCAGCTTGGCAGCAGCCAGGTCTCAAATTTCAACCACATGTATTTCAAAAAATCAAAAGAGCCTTATTTGGCACTTCAGTCACATATCTTTAAAAGCAGTGTTTGTGCGTCAGATTTAAAAATAATTGAAACCAGGGGGTTCAAAAAACCAAACTTTTCTTCCAAGATGTTTCAACTTTAACTGATTCCAAAAACACTGAAAGCAAGAGAATGGAAATGAGAATAGAAACTGCAGGCAGCCGGCAGCTTAATAAACTGACAGTGCCGGCAGAAATGGGCTCAAAATGTGCACTCTACCCACAGGCCAGGCTAGGGATCCTTGTATGCCTTGACCCTGTTTGCACAATAGCCTGCCTGAAAACAGCGCTAGTGTTCTGCAAGTATGCGGTGAGTGTGTTGGCCTATGAGATCATTTTATCGAAGGCTGAACTCATACCCAAAGATGGGAACATATGTAGCTGTTTTGGGTTGGTTATCCAATATTAAAAAATCATATTAAAAACTCTATGCATATATAATTTCATGGTCACAATTGATTTTCCATTCCTCAGCTTTGCTGCTGCTTCTTTTTTCTTTTTCCGAGGGATTCTTGCATTATGTTCTTGTCACAACTTTGAAAAGTCTATTGAGGCTATGAGTATGTCCTTGTGAACAGCATGGTTTGGAGTTCTGTTTCAGTGCTGAGTATTTGTCAAGTTGCCCTAATCATGTGAAAACAGCACTATATAATTGTGTCAAGACCTGTTCTTTTGTATTTGTTGGCTTTAAAATAAGTTGAAAAGAGCCCAAATGCTTTTAAGAAAACGTACTCCTTATTGTAAAATGCAGATAAAGGACATATCATTAACAAATGAGTCCTTATAGATTTACAGCACATGCTCCCCTATTGTGTGCAATTAGTATTCTCTTCCTGAAGAGAAGGAGCAATTAGTATTCTCTTCCTGAAGAGAAGCCAAGAAGGAACTTCACTCTTCCTATAGATGAAATAGGATAATAGAGATGTATAAAAATGGTAAATAGAAAATGACTCAATTTTTGTGTAGATGTGTTTATTTTTAACTCTAATGTTACATATGTAAACCTTCTTTCATATAATTAGGGGGCATAAAAATATCGGTTATTTTGATCAGACAACCTTTTATTTTAGACCACAATGCTAATTTAATAATTTTGTGGTTCTTCCAGCTTCCATTCATTCTTTATTCCAAACATTGTTCATATTATTTAGATTCACGTTTACAGCGAACTGCTTCAGTTGTCCCCCTGAGCAGTGAAAAAAACCCTCTCATTAAACCACCGTTTTCTTCTATTCAATCATGTCCAAACACCTTAGCCTGGAAGTAAGATTCCTTCCAATTTTTACAATTGGCCTTCAAATCCGTTTCCACTCTTAAAGCCCATCATCCCCTCACCCCGCCTTTGCCTATCCTCACTGCATAGCAGAAAGTCCTGTTGTTCCTAGCAGAGCACATTGCAAAGAGAACAGACTTCAGAATTCAGTAAATCAAAACTGAAATTTCAACTTCATCACTTATTAGCTCTGAAATCTTGGAAAAATCATTTAATATTTATAAAACGTCTCTGTGACTCATATCCCTAGGGTGATTGTACTTCCAAATGAGAAAACCAAAGGAAACATTTTTGAAAACTATAATGTGGTATACTACCATTAATTCTCAAAGTATATCAGAGTACTACTTCCATTTTATTTCCATAGTTTTACACTGAAATGTGGCTCCATGCTTACACATGTTTATTTGAATCCCAGCTCCACAATTTACTAGCTGTTGACTTGGGTAACTTAATATCTTTGTAACACTTTTCCTCATTTGTAAAATGGGAATAATAATAATGACTCCCTCAAAAAGTTCTTAGGAGAATTCTGAGTTCATTCTTATGAGAAGTTTAATAAAGAGTTAATATTTGAAAAAATGCTTAGAAGAGTACCTCCTGCAAAGGAAATGCTATAGAAGTGTTTGCTGAATAAATAAGCACTGCATTAAATAACTTTCTTTTTTTTAATAAATTTATTTATTTTATTTATTTATTTTTGGCTGTGTTGGGTCTTCGTTGCTGCTCACGGGCTTTCTCTAGTTGCAGAGAGCGCGGGCTACTCTTAGTTGCGGTGCGCGGACTTCTCAATGTGGTGGCTTCCCTTGTTGTGGAGCACGGGATCTAGGCACAAGGGCTTCAGTAGTTGTGGCACGCAGGCTCAGTAGTTCTGGCTCACGGGCTTAGTTGCTCCGTGGCATGTGGGATCTTCCCGGACCAGGGCTCGAACCCATGCCCCTGCATTGGCAGGCGGATTCTTAACCACTGCACCACCAGGGAAGCCCTAGTAACTTACTTTACTTTAGGACTTATTAGCAAGTATGCATTGTTGCTTGCCAAGAGAGAATATAATGGACGAATTTCTCAAAATTACTTCCGAAAGGAAAATTTCTTTTGAAGAGTGCCTTGGAAAATGCTGTGCTTTACCAATAATTGTTTAATTTTTCCTTAACAAATAGTTCATTTTCCTCACTGCCTAACTTTATTAGAGAATGATATGCACATGGGCAGGGCCTGCTTAATTTGCATAGTATTGGGAATAATCTTTTAAAAAATTTAATAAACTTTATTTTTAGAGCAGTTTTAGGTTCATTAGCAAAATGGAGCTGAAAATACAGAGAGTTCCTATATACTCACACTTCCACACCCATACCATCTCCCCAGCTTTTGACATTGCACACTATGGTGGTACATTGGTTACGATCAATGAACCTACATGGATACATCATTATCACCCAAAATCCATAGTTTATGTGAGGTTTCTCTCTTGGTTTTGTACATTCTGTGGGTTTTTGACAAATGTATAATGATCTGTGCCCACCATTGTAACATAATACAGAATAGTTTCACTGCCCTAAAAATCCTCTGTGATCTGCCTATGCATCCCTGCCTCACCCCTAACTCTTGCAACTATTGAACTTTTTACTGTTTCCATAGTTTTGCCTTTCCAGAATATAATATGGTTGGGGTTATACAGTATGTAATCTTCTCAAATTGGCTTCTTTCACATAGTGTATGCATTTAAATTTCCTCCATTTCTTTTCATGGTTTGATAGCTCATTTCTTTTTAGCACTGAGTAATATTTCATTATCTGGATGTCCTACAGTTTGTTTATCCATTTGCCTACTAAGTACATCTTGGTTGCTCCCAAGTTTTATCGATTATGGATAGTTTTCAATTTATTTGGGCAAATACCAACGAGCAAGATTGCTGGATTATATGATGAATGTGTTTAGGTTTGTAAGAAACTGCCAAACTGTTTTCCAAAGTGGTTGCACCATTTTGCATTTCTACCTGCAGTGAATGAGAGTTCCTGTTGTTTCACATACTCACCAGTATTTGGCATCAGTGTTTTGGATGTTGACCATTCTAATAGGTGTAGAGTGGCATATACTTATTAAGGATTATTGTATTCTTATAATATTGACCCTTTTATCATTATGTAATTTCCCTCTTTATCCCTGATAACTTTCCTTGCTCTGAAGACTGCTCTATCTGAAATTAATATAGCTGCTTCTACTTTCTTTTAATTAGTGTTAATGTGGTATATTTCTCCATCCCTTTTAATATAAAGTGGGTTTCTTCTAGACAGCATACAGTTAGGTCTTTTCTCTTTTTGACGGGCGGAATCCTCTTTGACAATCTCTTTTTTTAATTGGTGTTTTTAGGACATTTATGTTTAAAGTAATTATTGATATAGTTGGATTAATATCTGTGCTATTTGTTACTGTTTTCTATTTGTTGACCCTGTTCTTTGTTCCTAATTTTATCTTTCACACTTTATCTGACTTTCATGGTTTTATATGAGCATTTTATATGATTACATTTTCTCTCCTTAGCATACCAATTGTACTTCTTTTTTCTCTGTTTCTCTTTTTTTGTTTTTTTACTTTTTTTAGTGGTTGCTCAAGACTTTGCAATATATATTTACAACTAATCCAAGTCCATTTTCAAATAACACTATACTGCTTTATGGGTACTGCAAGTACCTTATAGTAACAATAATTGCTAATTTTTCTTTCCTGTTTCTTGTATCATTACCGTCATTTATTTCACTTATACAGAAGCATTCATACACATATTTATACATGAGCATACATAATAGTTTCTATTATTATTTTGAAAAAAGTGTTACTTGTTAGATCAATTAAGAATAAGTAAAGTAAAAGGTTTTATTTTACTTCACTTATATCTTCTTCCTGCTCTTCCTTTCTTTATGTAGATCTGCATTTCTTACCTATATAAAGTTCCTTCCCACTGAAGAACTTCTTTTAACATTTCTTCCAAGACAGGTCTACTGACAACAGGTTCCCTCAATTTTTGTTTGTCTGAGAAATTCCCTTCACTTTTGAAGAACAGTTTCAGAGGGACAGAATTATAGGTTGGTGGGTTGTTTTTTTTTCCTCTCTTAACACCTAAAATATTTCAGTTTACTCACCTTGCTTGCATAGTTTCAGAGAAATCAGATGTAATTCTTATCTTTGCTCCTCTATAGTTACATATTTTTTCCCCATTTGGCTTCTTTCAGGATTTTTTCTTTATCTTTGATTTTCTGTAGTTTGAATATCATGTGCCTAGGAATAATTTTTTTTGTTTTTATTTTTGTTTTTGTATTGTCCTGCTTGGTGTGCTCCGAGTTTCCTGGAAAAGTGGTGTGGTATCTGACATTAATTTGGGGAAATTCTCAATCAATTTCTTTGACTATTTTTTCTTTCTTCTCCTTCTGATATTTACATAAAGCATATGTTGCACATCTTGCAGTTGTTCCACAGTTTGTATATGTTCTGTATTTTTTATGTAGTTTTTTTCTACTTTTTTAAAAATAGTTTTGGAAGTTTTGTTATATCCTCAAGCTCAGAAATCCTTTCCTCAGCCATGTCCAGTCTATTTATGTGCCCATCAAAGGCATTCTTCATTGCTGATACACTGTCTTTGATCTCTAGTGTTTCTTCTTTATTTTTAGTATTTTAATCTCTTGACTTACATTATCCATCTTGTCTACTCTTCCAATTTGTCTACTCTTCTCATTAAAGCGCTTAGCATATTAATCATAGTTTATTTGCAGTACTCCTGCTGTTCTGACTTTGATTCTGACATTTGCTCAGTTTATTTATTTATTTTTTGCCTTTTAGTATGTTTTGTAATTTTTTGTTGACAGGTGGACATGATGTACTGGGTTAAAGGAACTATGGTAAATAGATCTTTAGTAATGTGTTGGCAGGGGGTTGCTGAACCATGTCTAGTATTATGATTAAGCCTCAGTCTTTTGTTGAACTGGTATTCCTGGGCTGTGAATTTCACCAGTGCCTCTAAGGTGTTTTATTACCCCTGTAGGTGGGACAGGATAGCTAGTGTAGGCTGGATGTGGGTATTTCCCTTTCCCTGGGTAAGATAGGTTCTGTAAAACCCTATTAGGTTTTTGGTAAAAATAGTTTCTTTTGAGGTCAGGCCTTGTTAAGAAGAGCAGAATGCTCTGGTGTATTTCAAAATGCTCCTCCTGCTAGAAGAATAAGGGGATTTTTCTTTGATATTCACTGAAAACCTGGTAGAGCTCCTAGAGGTAAAACTCACAAGTGTGTGAGTTCTCCTATGACTATGTCCCCTTGGAGTTTTTAACTTGCAGCCTTGTCCACACTGAGCCTCGAGCAATTTGTCAATTACAAGTTAGATTTTCCTACCCTGGACTGGTTCCCATGGAGGTTTCTGCTAGTAGGTTTCTGCTTTGGTAAGTTCTGATTCACTGTATCTACCTGTCTCTCCAATTTAGGAGGCAGCATTTTGCCTTGTGACCTCACTTTTCGGCTGGATCTAAGAAGAAATCTTTTTTTTCAATTTGTTTAACTTTTTAATTGTTGTTAGCATGGAGTGATGACTTCTAAGCTCCTTACATGCCAGACTGGAAACCTGAAGTAGCAATATCCTTTCCCATTTATAAAAAAATTAAGATCCAACAGTCTACAAAAATTAACAAGGTATAATTACTGGAAATAGGAATGATACTTAATAATATTAGTTGTATTTCTAGATAAGAGTGTATTTTATTTTTAGGCTGTATGTAATATTTGATATTGGGCTAATTTTCCAGTATAATATTTATTATTTCTAAAATTAATTTTTCACATCTTTATATCTCTCATTTCTCCTTTTTTTGTAGGTATTTTATCTTCACTATTTCTCTGTATTTCAGTTTCTTCTTGAAAGATAATAGGAATATTCTTCCAATCTTGGCCCAATGAAATTTAACATACATTTTAATTTAACTAATCTTAAATCATGTTAAGTAATCAAGTTTTTGTTTTAGTTTTTGAAAGCTTTCATTGAAAGATTTTATTGTGGGAAAGTTCAACCAATTGTGAAACAATTTATAATATAAAATACAGTAATCTCATTGCTGTATGTTTGTACAGTTTAACTATTCTTTTAAGTACATTTTCTAAGAGCTTTTACCTATATTTGATGATTTTAGCATTTCTTTTTTGCTTATCTTTTGAAGCATTCATAAGTATCCTTTGCTTAAACTATTAAATAATCTAGCTACTGTAAACATTAGGACCATCTGTAATCTATGCACGTAGCTTTTCTTCATGGTATGTTTATAGGTTTTTGAAACACAATGAACATATGGAATTTACTCAGTTTTGTTAGCAAAATGTTGTAGCCAATAAATAAGAGTCTCAGAAATTCCTTATGTCATAAATGTTTTTATAGTGGTCTTTTATCTTTTGATTTATCAAGTTAGAAGGTCTTATAAACTAATGGAACTTAAAAGAATGTCATTTTTCTTTAAGAATAATCTGAACTTTGAAACTGTATCTTCATTGAAAGATACATGAATAGACCCATTCTGAACTGGAAGGGACGCATAGTTTATCAGTCTGAAAGTTGTACAGCATCAAATATTCAGCATAAGGTTGAAAAAAAAGGATAATATTGTTATTTCATTTTTCTTATTTTCTTGGATATCTCGTAAATCTTGGACAGATATTTCTATGTAACTATACCGAAAGACAAAATATGTTGTTGACCCATGCCCTCTACCTATATTTTTGTATTCATTCATGACTTCTCTTTAATAAGTACTGATAAGCACACATTGTTTAAGAGAAAATACAATATTAAAAAATGTACAGCATACAAAAATATAGTTAAATTAGCATTTTCCAAGGTAGGATAACATACAAATGGTAGAATTTGAAAATATTAGGAGGAGGCATATGAACACTCTTCTTTTTAAGTTTAGTTGCTACTTATTTATTGTATGCCCCTTAGTAAAATGTAAGTACATGCAAATCTAAACTTCATGAGAGTTAGAAGGGTATCTTAAAAGGATTGATATCTTAAAAAGAAAAATGCTAAGTAAATGATAGTACACTGTGTGAAGCCATGACAAAATGGTAAAGATCAGTTAAGCATGAAAGTTTGGGGAACAGTGCACTAGGAGTCAACAGCAGTATTACAATAACTTTTCGTTTTGTAATACAATTAATTTCAGTAGCCTGGCTTCCTAGTGTATTGAGTTATAATTTAATTCACAAAAATTAGATGGATGTGTATTAGCTAAGTTCAGGTTCAGATGAAAGTCTCAAAGCTCATTGCTGTCACACAAGGAGTGAAGGAAAACAAAAACCACTAACTTGCATTTATTCAGTGAAACAGTTTTGGAGCAAGTGCTTTGCAACCTCAAACTATTGTACACTAAAAGGAAATGAAGCCACATACTGTGACTTTTCCTGGAAGTTATGTATAGACTAAACCCTTTAACTCTCCAGTTGATCTCGGAGAGACAGCAGTGATCTTAGTTCCCTGCCCAGGAATTGAACCTCGGTAGTCTGGATGAAAACCCGGAATCCTAGCCATTAGACCACCAGGGACTAGAAGCTAGAAGAAAAGTGGCCCTGGCTCTTTCCCCCATTTGAAAGCAAGAATGTTTCAAAGAGGCAAAAACTGTGAAAACAGGTACAAAGTTTATTATTAGAGACACAGCACAAGTGGGAGAGCACACAGAGAAACAGGTTGGTTATTTAAGACTGAAGCTGGGCAGAAATACACACCCGGAGGGACGTGCAGGCGTCCTGTATGAGGAGCTCAGTAAAGAGGTGATTTAAATCACTTATATAGGACAGTCCTTCCGGGTCTTTGTTTACCTTTACCAGTTATCTTGTTTCTTTTCCCACATCTGACCTGTTCTAGGACACTCCGCAACATGCGTGCTCATCTTTATGCTAAGACAGATCCCACCACAGAGACCTGTGGGTGCATGTCCGCACTTATTATGGGGTAGTGCCCCCTCCCTTTTTGACCCCCAAAGAGTCTTCCTGCTCATGTCCAGACAAGGAAGTTTTCCTTGACCTCAGGAGTGGTCATCTTATCTCTTTACTTCAGCAGAGCTCAGCTTCTGCCATTAGCTTTGTCCTTGGAGTGTCTGGGTGAGAACAAAGCTTCATAGTTTTACTCTTCTTGACAGACCCAGGCTGTCTGGCCCAGGGGGCCATCTGTCTCCTACCTCATAGTGACTGATCCCTGCCCTCTCACTCCTTCTGAAATAAACTCATTTGCCTTAGTGCTGCTGAATCTCATTGATTCCTTCCCATCATCACTGTATACATAACCCATACCCTAAAACTTGTCAGGCTTTGTAACATAGACATAATCTTAGTAAGTTTGTGGTATACTTTTATCAAAAGCAATGCTGTAGGAGGTCTGGAAAAACTACATTGGCTTTAATCATGAAAGTTATTCACACAGTTGTCTTATACAGCTATACAAATCCTTCTATGTCTCTGTTGTAATAATTTGTATCTAATTGGTTGATATCAAGGTCTTTTTAAAAAGTTTATTGTTACCCATTAATATTTATTTGTATATTAACTTGTGACACAAAGGAATATTGTATTGTATTGCAATAGAAACAAATCTGAAGTTTGAGTCCCAAGACTTTTAAATCTTTGTGGAAGAGTATGATCATACTTGGAAAGGAGTGGATTATTTAGGAGGAGGCTATGCCCAAATTATTAGTGTTTGAAGAGGAAGTAGCAGAAAAGGTACTTGATGTAAGCTTAAAACTTTTACTTTGTAAATTCCTGCACCCTTGGCATGTAACCTATGCCTGTCTACCACCACATGAGATGACTTAAGCATCGCCTTGACTTCCCAGATGGCACTAGAATCTCTTTCTCAGATTCCTTTGGTTCTGTTTTTTTCTTCATCACATGTTATTTGCTTAATATGCTTATAAAAAGGAATTCAAAATCTACAAGATCATTATTTTTCTTTTTAATGACAAATATATGAAGTGACTTGCCTCTTAACCTCAGGGAAGTTTCCATTTCATAAATAATAGCCATTTAAAGATGAAAGTGATCTCAAGGATAATCTTTGACCAGTTTCCTCTGTGGTCAACTTTTAAAACGATAAGGATTTTTTTGTTGTTGCCACTTGATAAAATGTAACAGCACACCTGTCTCTCACATGTGACTATACATATATTATCTACAGGTAAAGGGGACATCTATTTATCTACAGGTAAAGGGTGAGAAGAAAGGAAAAAAAGGAGGGGTGAGAGAATCTCTTTTTGGGAAAAACTGTCTTAGTTCCATATATGCATGATTTTATACTATTTTGTCAGAAAGATTTAGACCTCTGTACATTGTTGGCAAAAGAGAAGCTAAATTGATTTGCACTAGAAAGAACAAGGTTATTTGTAGGTGTGGCAAGCCAGATAAGTATAAGGTAGTCCAAGCTGAAGAGAGACAGGCATAATTCATCAGCAGCTGAGGCTTTATAACATTACATTTTAGGTTGTTAATGATCTTACCTTGTGATGTAAAGTCTTATTACATCTTCTTGTTTTTGGTCTTGAGTTGGTGGTGCTAAGGAGAAGGGACAGGACTCCATTCAGAAGGATGATATGGTATGGACAAGGGACAGTACTTCTAGGATGTGAGAAGCAGAACACAATTTAAGAATCGAGTTGAATAAATGTTTGCTGCTTGCAGTGTGATGGACTAGAAGATCTGGGGCATTCTCCTGCTTTAGAACAACTAGATTCTGCATAAATCACACCTTTTTCCCCTTCAAGGACCATCCTCTACCATTACTTCCAAACTAACGAACCAAAGTGTACAGGTCCAGAGCTCAGAAAAGTATGTACTGGGAAATGGGAGTCAGGGATGCTTCCAGGCAGATATTCAAAGAACCACTTGTGTCCAGATAAGTGCTTTGAGCCCACTATGGGTGGTATATCTGAGCTTGGAACTACCGTGTCCACTTCAGAGGTCAATTGAAAGTATGCCAAGTTTGTGGTACCTCCTGGCTACAAGGAGGAGTAGGAAAAGCATCCCACTGACACTTTTGGGATTTCCACAGATTTTTAAGCTCAAAGAACTCACAAAGAGCACTAAGCACAGGAGGAGACAAGCCTCTATGAATGAGAGTCAGCAGAAACAATTAACAACAGATTTAGATTCACAAATACTTCACATACTAGATCTGTTAGAATCAGAATGTAGAAAGCCTATACATGACATATTTAAATAAATAAAGGATGAAGTCACAGAAGTAAGCAATCAGAAAAAATGGAATTTAAAAATGAAAATTATAATTGAACAATTGAAAAGAATTAAATGGAGGCATTGAGCAGCATATTAGACATAGGACTAATGAATAGGAAAATACATCTGATGAAATTCTTTCCTTTTAATTGAAGTATAGTTGCCTTACAATATTATATAGTTTTCAGGTGTACAACATAGTGATTTGATATTTTTATAGGTTATACCTCATATAAAATTATAAAATATTGACTATATTTCCCATATGGTATATTACATCATTGTACCTTATTTATTTTATACCCAGTAGTTTGTACCTCTAATCCCCTTTCCCTAACTTGCATCTTCCCTCATCCTTCCCTACTGGTAACCACTAGTTTATTCTCTGTATTTGTGAAGCTCTTTCTGTTTTGTTATATTTGATCATTTGTTTTATTTTTCAGATTCCATACATAAGTGAAAACATACCGTATTTATCTTTTTCTGTCTGACTTGCTTCACTGGGCATAATACCCTCCAGTTCCACTGATGCTCTTGCAAATGGCAAAATTTCCACTCCCATTCAATAGGTTACCCTTTCGTTTTGTTGATGGTTTCCTTCACATTGCAAAAGATTTTAAGTTTGATTAGGTCCCATTTGTTTATTTTTTGCTTTTGTTTTCCTTGCCTGAGGAAACAGATCCAAAAAGATATTGCTAAGACATATGGCAGAGAGTGTGCTCCCTATGTTTTCTTCTAGATGTTTTATTGTTTCTGGTTTTACATTTATGTCTTTAATCCATTTTGAGTTTATTTTTAGATATAGTGTGAGAAAATGTTCTAATTTCATCTTTTACATGTAGTTGTCCAGTTTTCCCAGCACCACATTGCAGAGACTGTCTTTTCCCCATTGTATATTCTTGCCTTCTTTGTCATAGATTAATTCACCATCTGTGTGTGGATTTATTTCTGGGCTCTTTATTCTGTTTCATTGATCTACGTATCTGTTTTAGTGCCAGTACCATACTGTTTTGATTAGTGTAGCTTTGAGTGTTGTCTGAAGTCAGGGTGTATGATACCTCCAGCTGTGTTTTTTTTTTTTTTTTTTTCTTCTCAAGATTGCTTTGGCCATTTGAGGTCTTTTCTTGGTTCCAAACAATTAGTATTGTTCTAGTTCTGTGAAAAATGTCATGGTTATTTTGATAGGAATTGCATTAAATCTGTAGATTGTTATGAGTACTAAGGACATTTCAAGAGTATTAATTCTTCCAATCCATGAACCTGAGATATCTTTCCATTTATTTGTCTTGGCTTCAATATCTTTCATCAGTGTCTTATACTTTTCAGAGTATAGGTCTTTCACCTCCTTGGTTAGGTTTATTCCTAGGTATTTTACTCTTTCAGAAGTGATTTTTAAACAGGCTTATTTTCTTGCTTTCCCTTTCTGATGCCACTGTTTCCTTGTTGATTTTCTGTCTGGATGTTCTATCCATTGATGTAAGTGGTGTATTAAAGTCCCATAATGGTTTTGTATTACTGTCAATTTCAATTTCTCCCTTTGTATCTGTTAATATTTGCTTTACATATTTAGGTGCTCCTATATTAGATGCATACCTGTTTATAAAAGTTATATCCTCTTGTGTTGACCCATTTTTCATCATATAATACCATTTTTTGTTTTTTATTACTAACTTTGTTTCAAAGTCTACTTTGTCTGGTGTAAGTATTGCTACCCAAGCTTCTTTTTTTTCAGTCTGCATGGAATATCTTTTTCCATCCCCTCATTTTCAGTATGCATGTGTCTTTAGTTCTGAAGTGCATATTTTATAGGTAGCATATAGATGGGTCTTTTTTTTATTCAGTCAGCCATCCTATGTCTTTTGATTGGAACATTTAGCCCATTGACATTTACAGTGATTATTGATAAGTATGTACTTATTGCCATTTTGCTCCTTGTTTACTTGTTAATTGTTTTTGTAGTTTTTCTCTGTTCTTTTTAGTCTCTTCCCTTATGATTTGATGATTTTCTTTTGTATTATGTTTGTGTTCCTTTCTCTCTAATTTTTGTGTATCTATTGTAGGTTTTTAATTTGTGGTTACCATGAAATTCATATATGTTGACTTATGACTATATCTACTTGTTTTAAGCTTATAATAATTTAAGTTCAAACACATTCTAAGAGATCTATATCTTTTATTACTCCCCCAGTGTTTTGTGTTTTTTATTTCATATTTTGCATCCTCATGTCTACCCCTTAATTGTTTATTGTAGTTATAGTTGATTCTACAATTGTCTTTTAACCTTCATACTAGCTTATGTAAGTGATTGGTCCACTGCCTTTACTATATATTTGCCTTTACCGGTGGGATTTTTCCATTCCTATATCTTCTTATTTCTTGTTATTGCCTTTTCTTTTTCACTTAAAGAGACCCTTTAACTTTACTAGTAAGGTCAGTTTAGTAGTGATGGACTCTTTAAGTTTTTGCTTGTCTGGGAAGCTGTCTGTCTCTCCTTTAATTCTGAATGATGACCCTGCTGAGTAAAAAGTATCCTAGGTTGTAGGGGGGTTTTTTTTCAGCATTTTAAATATATCTTACCACTCCTTTCTGGCCTGCAAAGTTTCTGATGAAAAATCAGCTGGTAGCCTTATGGGGGTTTCCTGGTATGTGGCTCTTTGTTTTTTTTTTCCTGCTTTGCCTTATGTATTGAGGTGCTCCTATGTTGGTGCATAAATATTTACAGTTGTTTTATCTTCTTCTTGGATTGATCCCTTCTGTACTGTCCTTCTTTTTCTCTTGTAATAGTCTTTGTTTTAATGACCATTTTGTCTGATATGAGAATTGCTACTTCAGCTTTCTTTTGATTTCCATTTGCATGGAATATCTTTTTCCATCCCCTCACTTTCAATCTGTACGTGTCCCTAGGTCTCAAGTGGGTCTTTTGTAGACAGCATATATATGGTCTTGTTTTTGTATCCATTCAGCCAGTCTGTGTCTTTTGGTTGGAGCATTTAATCCATTTACATTTAAGATAATTATCTATATGTATGTTCCTATTCCCATTTTCTTAATTGTTTTGAGTTTGTTATTGTAGGTCTTTTCCTTCTCTTGTGTTTCCTGCCTATCGAAGGTCCTTTAGCATTTGTTGTAAAGCTGATTTGGTGGTGCTGTATTCTCTTAGCTTTTGCTTGTCTGTAAAGGTTTTAATTTCTCTGTCAAATCTGAATAAGATCTTTGCTAGGTAGAGTAATCTTGGTTGTAGGTTTTTCTCCTTCATCACTTTAAATATGTCCTGCTCCTCTCTTCTGTCTTACAGAGTTTCTACTGAAAGATCAGCTGTTAACCGTATAGGGATTCCCTTGTGTGTTATTTGTTGTTTTTCCCTTGCTGCTTTTAATATGCTTTCTTTGTAGTTAATTTTTGGTAGTTTGATTAATATGTGTCTTGGTGTGTTTCTCCTTGGATTTCTCCTATATGGAACTCTCTGTGCTTCCTGAACTTGATTAACTATTTCCTTTCCCATATTAGGGAAGTTTTCAACTATTATCTTTTCAAATATTTTCTCAGTCCCTTTCTTTTTCTCTTCTTCTTCTGGGACCCCTATAATTCAGATGTTGGTCCGTTTAATGTTGTTCCAGAGGTCTCTGAGACCATTCTCACTTCTTTTCATTCTTTTTTCTTTATTCTGCTCTGCAGTAGTTATTTCCACTATTTTATCTTCCAGGTCACTTATCCGTTCTTCTGCTTCAGTTATTCTGCTATTGATCTCTTCTAGAGAATTTTTAATTTTGTTTATTGTGTTGTTCATCACGGTTTGTTTGCTGTTTATTTCTTCTCGGTCCTTGTTAAACGTTTCTTGTATTTTCTCTCTATTTCCAAGATTTTGGCTCATCTTTACTATCATTATTCTGAATTCTTTTTCAGGTAGACTGCCTATATCTTCTTCATTTGTTCGATCTGGTGGGTTTTTGCCTTGCTCCTTCATCTGCTGTGTGTTTTTCTGTCTTCTCATTTTGCTTACTTACTGTGTTTGGGGTCTCCTTTTCACAGGCTGCAGGTTCGTAGTTCTCGTTGTTTTTGGTGTCTTCCCCCATTGGGTAATGTTGGTTCAGTGGATTTTGTTGGCTTCCTGGTGGAGGGGACTAGTGCCTGTGTTCTGGTGGATGAGGCTGGATCTTGTCTTTCTGGTGGGCAGGTCCCAGTCTGGTCGTTTTGTTTTGGGGTGTCTGTGGCCTTATTATGATTTTAGGCAGCCTCTCTGCTAATGGATAGGGTTGTGTTTCTGTCTTGCTAGTTGTTTGGCATAGGGTTTCCAGCACTTTAGCTTGCTGGTCGTTGAGTGGAGCTTGGTCTTATCGTTGAGATGGAGATATCTGGGAGATTTTCACCGTTTGATATTACGTGGAGCTGGGAGGTCTCTTGTGGACCAGGGTCCTGAACTTGGCTCTCCCACCTCAGAGGCACAGCCCTGACCCCTGGCTGGAGCACCAATAGCCTGTCATCCACACGACTCAAATAAAAGGGAAAAAAAGAAGAAAGAAAATGGTAAAATAAAATAAAATAAAGTAAAATAAAATAATAAAAATAACAATAATTATTAAAAAATTTGTTTAATTAATAAAAAAGAAAGAAAGAAGAGCGCAACCAAACCAAAAAACAAATCCACCAATGATAATAAGCACTAAAAACTATACTAAAAAACAAAAAAAAACGGACGGATAGAATCCTAGGACAAATGGTAAAAGCAAAGCTTTACAGACAAAATCACAAACAGAAGCATACACATACACACTCACAAAAAGAGCAAAAGGCAAAAACTATATATATGTCATTGCTCCCAAAGTCCACCTCCTCAATTTGGGATGATTCGTTGTCTGTTCAGGTATTCCACAGATGCAGGGTACATCAGTTTGATTGTGGAGATTTAATCCCCTGATCCTGAGACTGCTGGGAGAGATTTCCCTTTCTCTTCTTTGTTCCTACAACTCCTGGCGTTCAGCTTTGGATTTGGCCCCGCCTCTGCATGTGGGTCTCCTGAGGGTGTCTTTTTCCGCTCAGACAGAATGGGGTTAAAGGAGCAGCTGATTTAGGGGCTCTGGCTCACTCAGGCCGGGGGGAGGGAGAGGTACGGATGCGGGGCGAGCCTGCAGCGGCAGAGGCCCGTATGACATTGCACCAGCCTGAGGCATATTGTGCGTTCTCCTGGGGAAGTTGGCCCTGGATCACGGGACCCTGGCAGTGGCAGGCTGCACAGGCTCCCGGAAGGCGGGTGTGGAGAGTGACCTGTGCTCGCACACAGGCTTCTTGGTGGCGGCAGCAGCAGCCTTAGCATCTCATGCCCATCTCTGGGGTCCGCCCTATTAGCTGTGGCTCGCGCCCGTCTCTGGAGCTCCTTCAGGCAGTGCTCTTAATCCTCTCTTCTGCACCAGGAAACAAAGAGGCAAGAAAAAGTCTCTTGTCTCTTCGGCAGCTCCAGACCTTTTCCCGACTTCCTCCCGGTTAGTTGTGGCGCACTAGCCCCTTCAGGCTGTGTTCACGCTGCCAGTCCTCTCCCTGCATCCGACCGAAGCCTGAGCCACAGCTCCCAGCCCTGCCTGCCCCAGCGGGTGAGCAGACAAGCCTCTCAGGCTGGTGAGTTCTGGTCGGCACCGATCCTCTGTGCGGGAATCCTCCACTTTGCCCTCCGCACCCCTGTTGCTGTGCTCTCCTCCGTGGCTCCGAAGCTTCCCCCTCGGCCACCCGCAGTCTCCGCCCGCGAAGGGGCTTCTAGTGTGTGGAAACCTTTCCTCCTTCACAGCTCCCTCCCACTGGTGCAGGTCCCACCCCTATTCTTTTGTGTCTGATTTTTCTTTTTGCTTTTGTCCCTGTTTTTTCTTTTTTCTTTTGTCCTACCCAGGTACATGGGGAATTTCTTGCCTTTTGGGAGTTCTCAGGTCCTTTGCCAGTGTTCAGTGGGTGTTCTGTAGGAGTTGTTCCACATGTAGATGTATTTCTGATGTATTTGTGGGGAGGAAGGTGATCTCCATGTCCTACTCTTCTGCCATCTTGAAGCTCCTCTCCATCATAAACTTTTTAATGTTTAATATATGATTTTTTTTTCTGTCTTCCAGTTGATTACCAAATTGTTGGGTACAAAATTCTAGGTTCAAATCATTTGAACCTTTATAAATTAAACTGTTTCTTGATTGTTGTTTAGCATCCAGTGTTGCTAATGAGAAAATTGATGCTGATACAACATAATAATATTTCTGAGTTATTAAACTAATGTATTTCTACTTGGATAATCCCTATTCCTTTTTGTACCATTCCTTCGTAATCAGTGGCATCCAATTCAATGGGAGGGCAAGTCAGTCTAGAAAATAATTATCTCTGCTCAGTTTGTGGTCTTGAATTACACTTTTTCAATCCATGATAAGAAAATTATCTTGAAAGCCTGAACTTGCTGAAGAGAAAAACAAATTACTTCCTAAATTCCAAAAGTTTTTATTTACATAACCAGAGCAAGGTTTGCCTATCTTAGAGTTTAGAGGTTAAGGATAAGCTATAGTGAAAAATACTATGTTTTAGAGTTATATCCTCATTAGAAGTATAGATCCATTGGAGCAAAAATAAAATGAAAGAGAGAGAAGGGGAGAGGAGGAGAGAAATCGTCTTGATAACATGTTTGTGCATTGAATTTTTATATATTGAATTATCTCAATACTTTTTTCCAACATAGCATGGAAACAGTAGAGTAGCCTCAGTAATAAAAATGTCTAGGTAGAAGGACCTGAGGTATTACTCCAAGTTATCCAGGGACCCCATGTAGTTGGTTCAGTATAAAGAATTTTTGGCGCACTTTGGGAAGACAGGTAAAGAAGTGTCGAGAGATTTTACTTGTTTTGAAAAAGCCTGGAGTGATAATAAGGGGGCTGAAGAGAATGAGAGACCATGAATTTGAATGGGAGCTCCAGTATAGGGCCCTTAATGACTGACCAGTCTAACTCTGCCTTAACAGACACCAAGGCAGGAAGGCTCATGGCCTGGGGGAAGAAATATCTCAGTAGAGACCAGAGGATCCAGAGTGCAGCATATGGAACAGAGACCTTTCCCCCACTTCCTCTGCTGAGAATCCTGCAACAGCTCAGCTGCTAATTAGAAAACACTCAACTTAAATTGCCTTACAATAATAAAGACATTTATTGACAAACTACTTAAAGTCTACAGGTAGGGTGGGCTTCAGGGTGGTGTCTTGTCTCTTTCACTGAACATGATGCTCTTGGTTCTGTTCTTTGTGTACTAACTGCATCCCCCTGTTAGTAGCTAGATGGCTACAGACACTGGGCCTCCTATCCATGTAGCCTAATGACCAGAGAAAGGGAGTGACCACCTTTTTTTTCTCTCCTGAAGGCAACGCTACTTTTCATAAGGAATCTCTGGAGAATTTTCCCCTGAATTTTATGTGTCTAAAGTTTTACATGCTCATCTCTGATTCTATCTTTGAATCAATAGATTTCCATAAGCCGGTGGGGGAATCGTATAGATTTTCTCATGTTTTCTTGAACTAGTACACCCAGGGCTGCTCCACAGTGGGAGAGGGTTATTGGTGTGAGACCCACGGTAATTCCAGTCATCCTCAGATAATATATTAGGAAGAAAACGGGTGAGTGGAAAAAACTCTTGGGAACTGAGAGAGAGCCTGACAGGATATTTGTAACTAAAATTACTTAATGTTCCCCACAAAATGACTCATTTAAAGCAGTTTGACCTTTAAGTGCATGTGTATGTCTTCCGATTTTAGAGTCCTCCATCCAGTCTACATCGAGGGGAATCCAAAGCTCCTCTTTTTTTTTCTACATTTGATTTTTACTATGCAAATTTTGACCTGGTTACACTAGTTTTATTTTTGTTCCTTCGTATGTGGTATATTTTCTTTCTCTGGAAACTTTTAGGATCTTTTTTTCCCCTTAACATTCTAAAATTTCGCAAGGCTGTATCTAGGTCTAGATATTTTATTAATTTAGCCATATGGCACTTTGTAAGTGGGCTCTTTTAGTGCTACGTTTCATGTTTTTATATGAATTTTTATAATTTCTTCCTCTCTAATTCTTTTTTATGGATTTATTGTTAGGTATTGAACCTTTTAGATTGAACCTCTACGTCATATTTTTTCTCTCATGTTTCTCATCTTGTCTTTTGTGATATATTTTGAGACATTTTCTGCAATTTACATCATAGACTTTCTATTGAGTTGTTTATTTTAGCAGTTACATTAATATATTTTAATTTCCAAGAGATTTTTCTTGTTTTCTTTTCATTCCTTGTTTTATAACTTCTCAATCTTGCTTCACAAATGCAAGTTTTTCTTGTATCTCTATAAGAAAATCCATTAAGGAATTTTAAAACGTTTTCTTTTGTTCCCTGAATTATTTTGATTCTCCTGGGACCATTTTTTCTGTTTATTTTGACTTCCTTTTTCAATCTGTCCCTGCACTTACAAATCCTAATTGTCCATTTATATTGAAAGCTGAAGAACCAGATTGATTTTTCTAGGTTGTTCTGGAATTCCTCTACTCTCTGTTTCCTGATAGGACAGACACTCAAGTATGAGGAAATGTTAATGAGGAACCTCGTGCTCCTTGGTGAATTAAGTCCACCTTCAGGTTCTATTTAGGGTGAAAGGATGGGATGTTAGCTTTCAGGTGTGGGCCCCATGTATAAATCCGGGGTACCAATACCAAACCTAAAAGCCAGAGCTTCCCTCATGTTTAAAAAATATAATTTATAGAAAAGATATTTGCTTTTTGCCCTGGGCGTAAACGCTGCTTTGCTTGCTGCTCTGAGAATGAAATGGGACTTATCCACTAATTCCTTGTATGTTCAGCTAATCCCACCCTTTATATTCCTCTGTCATATCAGCTGACTCTGAGGTGGGATCTTCTCCTGGGTTCCAATAGACCTGTACTCTCATCTCAGATGCAGCCCCTCACAGCATATTCTGGGATGCAATTTCCTCCTGTTTATTTCATCAGTGGACACACTTTTATTTGCTTGCTTTCTTCCAGACATATATCGAGATTTTGTATTTCCTTGATGAATCTCCTTCACATTTTCCTGGCTGACTTTTTGCAGTTGTGTACTGTCATTCTGTGGAGCCTTGAGAGGCTGACAAGTATGCTCGTTGCAACAGATATTTATTGTTCTTCATCCTTGTGCCAGACACTATTCTATATATGAGGCACTGAAATAAACTCTGTGTTTACTTCTAAAATATGTCTTAAACTCACAGAGGTTACAATGGGTGGAGGCGGGGGTGGTGGTGAGGTCAGGGAGCAGTTTTTAAAGAAAAATATTATCTGAAGGAGTAGCAAGTGATCTGAAAGAGGAAACACAAAGTGCTTCATTCACCCAGCATGAGCCAGGGAATTTGCTTAGAGCACAGGCCATTTAAATTAAGACAGGAAAGATGGCTAAGAGACAGGTAGGTTAAAACAGGGTTCAGTGGCAAACAGGGTGAACTATGGTGCTACCAGCAGAGGCAGAGGATAGAGTCTTCCGTATATTGGGAGACATGGAAAAAAATGAGTTGGCAGGACCGTGAGTACATGAGACTAGAAAGGCAAAGGGCCCTGATGATGCTATCAGTTTTGTTAAAGGTTTTGACTGTTATTCAGGAGTAAGAGAAGCCTTTGAAAGCTTGTAATCAGTCGAGTAATATGAAGCACTGTAGAAAGCTCACTCTGCTGACATCATGAAGAATGAGTTTGAGGGAAAAGAACCTGATAAATGGAGGTCAGTTAGGGAAAATTTAGGAGGTTCATGTAGTCTAGGTCCTGGTCTAAGATCTTGGCAGTGGGGATGAAATTAACTGGAAGGATTTGACAGATATTTGGGGGGAAGATTCAATAGAGTTTAGTGACTTTTTGGATAAGAGAAACGAGAAGGAAGGATTCAAAGAAGATCCTCAATCAGGCTGTTCCACCTCAGAGTCTAGAGCGAAACCTGGAATAAGGGCAGGTATGCAGGGAAAGTGCAGTTGTTAATGATGTGTTCAATGTGGGACATGTTGGATCAGCTGAACCAAGAGTCAGCAAGAGAAAGAAAAGCTGATAAGAATTCCTGAGGTGTGGGGTTCAGGTCCAGTGCCACTGGTGGTAAGACTTTTAGCTGGGTTGCCCTTCATATGGAAAACTGGAACATTTTTTTCCATCAAGAATCAAAAACTATCTGGGCAACTCTAACTAAACCCATAACATGAGTAAAGTACTTTATAAAAAGTAGAAAAACAGACTAATACAAATAAGCAGAAATAAATGAATTAAATAAGAAATGTTGCTATTTAGAATTCAGGAGATATAGAAAGATAAAGGGGTAGATGGATAGTAGGGCAAAGTTTCTAAAAGGGCGTATTAGAGGTGTTTTTTTTTAATGATGATGGCCCAGTGTCTTTGGGGTTTTCCTGAATTGTTTCCAGGGAAGTGTGGGTGTGGACCATTTATTTCTTCTGAGACATATCTGTATCTCTATCTATATATCTATATCTGTTTCCTGTCTATCTATCTAGCTAGCTGCTTTTCTTAATGTGATTAGGAGAATTGGAAAACCGAGGGGAAGAGATTAATGAGTTAAAGAGGACAGCAATAGCCAAACATTTATTGAGTGCAAGCCACATGCCAGATCCTTTTCTAGGTGTTTCCCACACGTACAATCATCTAATCCTCATACATTAAGGTAGGTGCTATTATCCAGTTTCACTAAGGAGGAAACTGAGGCACAAAGCAATTAAGTAACTTTCTCAATTTCATACATTTAGTAATTCATGGAATTAGGATTTAAACCTTGGAAATCTGACACTTGAGCCCACCCAATTATCTGTCACATTATAGGGGCTTTACATAAATATATAAATATCTATATATGACATAGTCATAAATAGAATATGCAACCAGATAACTTATTGCAGGTCTATAGGTAGTAGAACTGCTGGATAGAACAGTTAAATGCTTGACTGAATGTGCAGGTGCTTTCACTGATACACCAAAAAATCAAGTGAATTAATATATATGACTTTGTCCATGCTATAAGTATGTATAGGCAAAGTAGCATACACTAAGAGTGAATGATGGGAGACAGAATGAGAAACACACCAACTTTCTGTATACACCACATATTTCTTTGATGAAGGAAGAAGGGGGAAATAATTAAATTATTTGCCAGAGAATTTGTAGGACAGGCCAAGAAAGGGACATTACTGTTCTCCACGAGCTCCTAGATATAGCCAGAGGGGAAGCAGAGTGACCTTAAAGTGACAGAAGAAGTAAGGAGAATTTTGAAAATTATCTTTTGTATGTTTGGTATTTTCATGTGTGAGTTGCTCATAATATGAGCATTGCTAAGCACAGCTATCGCTGTTTTTATTTTAATACTTTTAATATGATTTGATGAGCATACAATCAAAACCTGTCTAAATAAATATACATGGTTGAATTGTAAGTTTTTTCAACTACAGAAAATTTCAGATAAAAATATCCATGTGCATATTTTCTAGAAAAATGTAAAGTTATTTAATGCTGCCCATGGGCAGTTTTGAAAGTATGAACATAAATAAGGATTTAATTTTCTCACTCAAATATTTTCCTAATTTGATGAACAAGCTGAAAAAGTAGAAATGACAGCCATTTAAATGATCTTCTAGAGAAGCTTAAAGGGGGCCTCAGAATCTTATTTTTTCTTAAAGGCAACTCTGTGTGTGTGTACCCAGGCATAAATACATTTTGTAATTAAAGTTAAAGCCTTGGAATGTTGCCTTAGACTCAGCCATCCCATTAGCTGTAAAGAAAAGGATGAACTGAATCAGAGGCCCTTGGGAAAATTTAAGCAGGGGGCGTAATTCATAGCCTCCAGGAAACAAAATCTGTTTATGTAAAAGTATAAGAATAGATGAGTCATGAGCATAAAAATATCACAAATGGAAAAAAAAAAAAAACACAAAAAACCTAGACTGTAGTAGGGGCAGAGGATTGACCTAAAAATTTTGGGTAGACTCAAGTATCCCTCATGTTTCTCATAGACGTTTGTTTTTCGGTTTCAACTTAAAATCTGTGACATGAAAAAAAAAAGTTTTAAATGGAATACCAAATCACCCACATGTGACTCATGGTGAATAACAAACAGGACAGACATTTGTCAGCGTTTAACAGCTCCCTGGTATTCATCATTTACATAGTATGCAGTTACCAGGTGAGGGTTTTCACAAAATTAAAATATTAAAAGTAATTTTAATAATTATAACCAGTTCATGGTTACCATAGATATGCAAAAGGATTTATTTTATAATTTTGGGTGTTACTGTTACACACTCTCCTACCCAGAAAATTGATATATGTGTGGATGGATATGCACACTTGTTTTGAAAGACAACCTATTTAGAGCTTGATTCTCATGCCCTTTGGCAGGTGGCTAGTGTTTATGTGCAGCTGGATAACTTACTCCTGGTCTGTATATAAATAGTGGAACCATGGGATAGAGTAGTCAAGTGCCTGACTGAATTGTGTGTGTGTTCTCATTAATGCACCACAAAAACCAAGTTGATTAAAAACATTTCCTTTAGTTACTTAGTGTGGTAATAAAGGCAGTATTAGGTTCAAATTATATTTAAATTTGTTTTCCAGAATTATTTCTCAACTTTGAGTTGCATAATATAGTATAGAAACCTAGTAAATTTACTCATACTTGAAAGTTTGCTCTAATAATCTGATTTAAAATCCTCACTTAGGAGATTTTTATTTTATTTCTTATTAAAACTTCTACTTCCAAAATATACCCACTCAACATTTTTGAGACCTTGAGGGTAAATGTTATTAGACACAGTTGCTACTTTTAGTATTCTTAGAGTTAATTGAAATAGCAAAATAAAGAGTGAATTGTGCTCTTCAAGCTATTTTACACACTATGTCTTGAGACATGGTTTTCTTTTAAACTATGAGAGTTAATTTTCTTACTGCATGTTATAGTTCTTTTCTTGCCACTAAGTCATAAAATTAATCATAAGATATTGCACTGGTGTCTTTTATTATTTTGGTACGCGGGCCTCTCACTGTTGTGGCCTCTCACGTTGCAGAGCACAGGCTCCGGACGCGCAGGCCCAGTGGCCATGGCTCACGGGCCCAGCCGCTCCGCGGCATGTGCGATCTTCCCAGACCGGGGCACAAACCCGTGTCCCCTGCATCGGCAGGCAGACGCTCAACCGCTGCGCCACCAGGGAAGCCCCTGCACTGGTGTTTCTTGAGCACATGTACAAAAAACTCTGGTCAACTCAAACAAGTAAGCAATAAAAGAAATAAGCAAATAGAAGGATTAGTTGAAAGGCTCTTTAGGTGCTCACATAATCAAAGGGATTCCTGGAAATCAAAGCTCTTGGAGAAGGGTCAGGTAGCTTGGGGTACTGAGCAGCAGGACCTAGTGAAGCTTCTCTCTAGATCTGTAGCCTGAAAACTTCAGTCTGAATGCCAAACACCAAACACCATTGCCTGTTTTGTGCAGCCTGCAAGGTAATAGGTTTTGTTATGTTTTTTTAAGTTTTGAATGGTTGGAAAAATAAAAAGAATACTATTTTGTGGCACATAAGAATTATATGAAATTCAGATTTCAGTGATCATCAAGTTTTACTGAAACACACTTCTACCCATTTATTTATGTATTGTCTATGGTTGCTTTTGTGCTGTAATGACAGAATTGTAGTGACAGAATCGTTTTCAGACAGCTTTGCCTGCAAAGCTGAGAATATTTACTTCTGGGCCTTTACAGGGCAATTTTCTTGACCCATGGACTAGAGAACTGTGGTGTGTGTGTGTGTGTGTGTGTGTGTGTGTGTGTGTGTATGTGTGTGTATGTATATATATATGTGTGTCACAACTTCTTTATCCATTCATCTGTTGGTGGGCAGTTAGGTTGCTTCCATGTCTTGGCTATTGTAAATAGTGCTGCTATGAACATTGGGGTGCATATATGTTTTCGAATTAGAGTTTTTGTCTTTTCTGGATATATACTCACAAGTGGAATTGCTGGATCATATGGTAACTCTGTTATTAGTCTTTTAAGGAACCTCCATACTGTTCTCCACAGTGGCTGTGCCAGTTTAAACCCCACCAACAGTGTAGGAAGGTTCCCTTTTCTCTACACCCTCAGCCATAAAAAAGAATGATATAATACCATTTGCAGCAACATGGATGGACCGAGAGATTGTCACACTAAGTGAAGTAAGCCAGACAGAGAAAGACAAATATATGATATCACTTATATGTGGAATCTAAAAAAATGATACAAATGAGCTTATTTACAAAATAAAAAACAGACTCACAGACATAGAAAACAAATTTATGGTTACCAAAGGGGAAAGGTGGGGGTGGGATGAATTGGGAGCTTGGGACTAACAGATACATACTACTACATATAAAATAGATAAACAACAAGGTCCTACTGTATAGCACATGGAACTATATTCAATATCTTGTAATAACCTACAATGGAATATATATGACTGAATCACTTTGCTGTACACCAGTAACTAACACAACATTTTAAATCAACTATACTTTAACACAACATTGTAAATCAACTATACTTTGATAATTTTTTTTTCCCCTGCAGGAATAAAAGGATTGCTGCCACCGTGGGTGGGTGGGGAGGGAAGAACAGGTAACTTTTGAGCTGCATATTTAAGGATGATGTTCCAATTATTTATTACCATAAAACAACCCCAAAATTTAGTGGCTTAAAACAACATCATTTATTTTACTTGGTAATCTGTATTTTGTGCAGTGCCTGGTGGAAAGGAATTATGGCTGCTCAATTGGGGCAGCTCAAATAGTGACTAGAAGACCTACTTTCAAGGTTACTCACTCACTGTCTGGCTAGTTGGTACTAGCTGTTGATTGAGAGGCCCTTGGGTCTTCTAAATGAACCTCTTCACAGGCTGCTTGGACTTCCTCACAGCATAGTAGGTGGGTTCTAAGAACTAAGGTCCCAAGTGAACAAGGTGGAAGTACATAGCGTTTTTCTGACCTAGCCTTGGACTTCACATTGTGTCACCTGTGCTATACTCTGTTGGTTGAGGCAGTCACAAAGTGCCAGTCGGTTTCAAGAAGAGACATAGACATTAACTGTTGATGGGGAAGCTGCAGACTTCTAGAAGAGTATTTGGAGTTTGAGATATCTTTATAACAGTCTTTGAAAAATGTAATTTCGCACAGATTAGAAGAAATTTGAAAAGCTGAAAAGATAGGAAATATTAATAGGAGATGTAGAAATGTACAAAAGCAAGGATTTGTGAAGGGCTTAGCATATTCAAGAAATATCAAATTTTCAGTGAGCTTAGAGTTTTTATAGCACTTAATAGTTGGAATATAATCCTTACAGATGCAGCGCAGGTTAGCCCCATCCACCAGAGGGCAGACAGCAGAAGCAAGAAGAACTACAATCCTGCAGCCTGTGGAACAAAAAGCACATTCATAGAAAGATAGACAAGATGAAAAGGCAGAGGGCTATGTACCAGATGAAGGAACAAGATAAAACCCCAGAAAAACAACTAAATGAGGTGGAGATAGGCAACCTTCCAGAAAAAGAATTCAGAATAATGATAGTGAAGATGATCCAGGACCTCAGAAAAACTATGGAGTTATTTTTCTCTCACAGCTGCTGCTGCTGTGAAAGTGTGTCCACTAAATTCCTGAGAGTCCTTCCTAGATTGTTTTGAGTTATAAGCACATGGATACTTCCCACAGTGAAAACTCATTTGCACCGTATTGTGTACAAAATCATCTAGGTGTCTGGCCTGGTGATATCAGCACTATACCTTTTAAAAAATTCTCATATTTCTTTGGTTTGTTGTCTTAATGTGTTAGCAGGTCAATTTTAAGCCTGATTTTCACTGGCTGTTACTTACCTCTAGAACCAACTAAAATCATAAAGCGCTTTGCATTGATAATACTGTATTTTTCTACTATAAAAGATGGGTTATATTCTGCATACTTCCAAAGAGTCATTTATAAAGATTCAAAGCATTAACATCCAGTTTGTCAGGACCTGTCTAGTTCCTAGAGTTTTAGACCCACTCTTTTCACAGCCAGTACCAGTTGATTGCAGCCTGTAAACTCAGTTCCCCTTATGTCATTAGGGGCAATTCTGGTTTTAAAAAAGGAGGGGTCAAAGTAGTTTTAGCTCAACTCTGTTAGACTGAGCATGAAGCTCTTCTCCTTGTCTGGCATTTGCACAGTTCTCATTATTGCAATTCTTCCTTGTCCTGGCTAACCAAACATTTTCTTATATTCAAATCTTTTCATAGAAGTATACCTTTATGTTACTGGGGTCTTGCCTATCTCATATCATACCTTTTTCTTATTCTTGACTACATAGCCTGGGGACCTACTACTTGTTGATACAGCATCTAGAAACTGGTACCTATCTTCTTGCATTCAGGGCATTCTTTGGTCTTGGCCTCTATATGGCAACTGCCTATGAATACTGTATTTTTTTCTCCACTTTTCAGGATGTGCAGCTCAATTTCTGCCTTCTAGTGCCTGCCCACTGGCACTGCACGTCTATTTTAGACCTCTGGGTTTCGGTAGAGAACAAAACTCTGTCTGCTTGTGACTTCAGAAATGAGACAGAATGGGAACCATGTCAAATTATGTACAGTAAAATATTACATTATGTTGATAAGGTTGGTAAGTTGTGTCAACAAACATTTATTATTTTCTAGCATTGAAGCAGACAATATTTGTCAGTGAGTACAGTCTGTCAGCCCCTTGCCATGATTTATCTTCCTCCCTTCTAATAAAAATTTCAATTTCACTTGCACTTTCGTTTAGATGGTTTTTCATAGCAGTGTCTTTAATCAAGTTCCAATTTACCTATCTTCATTGTTTATTCCTAAAGAAAATAAATTCTTTGTCTGAGATCTGATTAATAAACCCGTGATAGGGCTTCCCTGGTGGCGCAGTGGTTGAGAATCTGCCTGCCAATGCAGGGGACAAGGGTTCGGACCCTGGTCTGGGAAGATCCCACATGCCGCAGAGCAACTAGGCCCGTGAGCCACAACTACTGAGCCTGCGTGTCTGGAGCCTGTGCCCCGCAACAAGAGAGGCCGTGACAGTGAAAGGCTCGCGCACCGCGATGAAGAAGAGTGGCCCCCGCTCGCCGCAACTAGAGAAAGCCCTCGCACAGAAACGAAGACCCAACACAGCCAAAAATAAAAATAAAAATAAATAAATAAACCCGTGATAATGTTCACAATATGACTCAGACACTTCTCCCAACTCTATAATTAAACTAACTCCTTTTTTGGTTTGAAGTTCTCATCTAATATCTATCTCTCATTTGAATTATAACGAATTATCAGTACTTGGCAAAATGGTAAGATTTCATGTATATTTCAGCTGCTATTAATCTTTTATATCTTTGAATTCACATGATACTAATGGCTTCGACCACATAAGCCCTTGCTAAACAGCTGTTCTCATTCTCCTTGAAGTGCAGCTTCCTAAAATGCTCTTCATGGTCTCACGTCCCTTCCACAAGTCCCCTAGACTTTCTTATTTTCACTCTCCTTTGTTTTTTTCACCCTGTGGTCTTGCAGATGACTACGTAGACCTACAGACATGATTTCTTTCCTTTTTTACTTTCTTTTGCCCCCTTCCTTCAGGCCTGTCTTCAATCGCTGTGCTCCGCTTCTTTATCTTTATTCTGTAATTCCTCCCCTCCATGGCCCTGATTATAGATGTAGTTGAGACTCACCAGAGCCTTGGCAGAAGCCAGGGGAGCACAGTTCAGGTTGTGTTTTCCCTAACTCCCACAGGCTGGTTCCTCCAGATGCTCTCACTGCTCTCCTGGTCCCCACGGCCTTGTGCCTCCAGGATACACGTTACACACTCCGCCTCCTCCACCCCTGAGCCTCCTGTAGAAGTTGCTGCAGCAGGCTCTGTAACCTCTGTGTCACCGTCCTCAGATGTGAAACTGTCGTGCCCCCTCTCAGCAGTCATTCGCAGGGGAACACTGTTTGCTTATGCAGTCATCTGATGTACAGATATTACAAAACCATTTGCTTACAAATATGAGGACATTGGGGCATAGATAGACTAAAAGACTTTGAAACACTCACAAGGCAGTTAAGTGTTAGAAGTGAACTTGCTACTAGATCTCCTGACTTCTAAGCAAAAAAAAAAAAAGAAAATGTGGAACAGTTGGGGTGTTAGGACTATCTGCCTTTATCCATGTGTTCTAATTTATTCTCAGCCCAAAACACGAATTTGTAAGCCTGCCAATCTACTATTACTATGTTGGGCTTAAAATCTTTGTCAGAAAGGTCATTGCAAATTTCAACGAAAAGATCTGTTTTCTTTGAGTACCAGACACAGAAGTTCAAATATAAAGGTCTTGGAATTTATCTTTACACATTTTCCTGCTTGGATGTGGACTTTCAGGGAACTTGAAGTTAAATTTTATACTCCTTGTAAGGGTGTACTGCTTAAAAAAGGGAGGACCTATCCCCTCTTCATTGTTTCTTTTCACGTAAGTAAAGTGAATCTATACCTTCAACAGCAAATATCATTTCACTCACTGTAAACTAATTAGTATGGTAAAATAACTTAACTATTTACAAGCATATCTCTAAACAGCATTTACAACTTTCTCTTAACCTGATTTGCAGTTCTACTGAAACTATAGCTGTACAACTTCTCTGAAACCTAGCACCTCAGAAAATATCTCTGCTGGTTTTTTTTGTTTTTTTGTTTTTGTTTTTGTTTTTGTTTTTTTTTTTTTGCAGTACGCGGGCCTCTCACTGTTGTGGCCTTTCCCGTTGCGGAGCACAGGCTCTGGACACGCAGGCTCAGCGGCCATGGCTCACGGGCCCAGCCGCTCCACGGCATGTGGGATCCTCCCGGACCGGGGCACGAACCCGTGTCCCCTGCATCGGCAGGCGGACTCTCAACCACTGCGCCACCAGGGAAGCCCTGTTTTTTTTTTTTTTTAACATCTTTATTGGGGTATAATTGCTTTACAATGGTGTGTTAGTTTCTGCTTTATAACAAAGTGAATCAGTTATACATATACATATGTTCCCATATCTCTTCCCTCTTGCGTCTCCCTCCCTCCCACCCTCCCTATCCCACCCCTCCAGGCGATCACAAACCACCGAGCTGATATCCCTGTGCTATGAGGCTGCTTCCCACTAGCTAGCTATTTTACATTTGGTAGTGTATATATGTCCATGCCACTCTCTCGCTTTGTCACAGCTCACCCTTCCCCCTCCCCATATCCTCAAGTCCGTTCTCCAGTAGGTCTGTGTCTTTATTCCTGTTTTACCCCTAGGTTCTTCATGACACTTTTTCCCCTTAAATTCCATACGTATGTGTTAGCATACAGTATTTGTCTTTCTCTTTCTGACTTACTTCACTCTGTATGACAGACTCTAGGACTATCTACCTCATTACAAATAGCTCAATTTCGTTTCTTTTTATGGCTGAGTAATATTCCATTGTATATGTGTGCCACAACTTCTTTATCCATTCATCTGCTGATGGGCACTTAGGTTGTTTCCATCTCCGGGCTATTGTAAATAGAGCTGCAATGAACATTTTGGTACATGACTCTTTTTGAATTATGGTTTTCTCAGGGTATATGCCCTGTAGTGAGATTGCTGGGTCATATGGTAGTTCTATTTGTAGTTTTTTAAGGAACCTCCATACTATTCTCCATACTGGCTGTACCAATTCACATTCCCACCAGCAGTGCAAGAGCGTTCCCTTTTCTCCACACCCTCTCCAGCATTTATTGTTTCTAGATATTTTGATGATGGCCATTCTGACTGGTGTGAGATGATATCTCATTGTAGTTTTGATTTGCATTTCTCTAATGATTAACGATGTTGAGCATTCTTTCATGTGTTTGTTGGAAGTCTGTATATCTTCTTTGGAGAAATGTCTATTTAGGTCTTCTGCCCATTTTTGGATTGGGTTGTTTGTTTTTTTGTTATTGAGCTGCATGAGCTGCTTATAAATTTTGGAGATTAATCCTTTGTCAGTTGCTTCATTTGAAAATATTTTCTCTCTTTCTGAGGGTTGTCTTCTTTATGGTTTCCTTTGCTGTGCAATAGCTTTGAAGTTCCATTAGGTCCCATTTGTTTATTTTTGTTTTTATTTCCATTTCTCTAGGAGGTGGGTCAAAAAGGATCTAGCTGTGATTTATGGCATAGAGTGTTTTGCCAATGTTTTCCTCTAAGAGTTTGATAGTTTCTGGCCTTACATTTAGGTCTTTAATCCATTTTGAGCTTATTTTTGTGTATGGTGTTAGCGAGTGATCTAATCTCATACTTTTACATGTAACCGTCTAGTTTTCCCAGCACCGCTTATTGAAGAGGCAGTTCTTTCTCCACTGTACATTCCTGCCTCCTTTATCAAAGATAAGCTGACCATATGTGCGTGGGTTTATTTCTGGGCTTTCTATCCTGTTCCATTGATCTATCTTTCTGTTTTTGTGCCAGTACAATACTGTCTTGATTATTGTAGCTTTGTAGTATAGTCTGTAGTCAAGGAGCCTGATTCCTCCAGCTCCGTTTTTCGTTCTCAAGATTGCTTTGGCTATTCAGGGTCTTTTGTGTTTCCATACAAATTGTGAAATTTTTTGTTCTAGTTCTCTGAAAAATGCCAGTGGTAGTTTGATAGGGATTGCATTGAATCTATAGATTGCTTTGGGTAGTAGAGTCATTTTCACAATGTTGATTCTTCCAATCCAAGAACATGGTATATCTCTCCATCTATTTGTATCATCTTTAATTTCTTTCATCAGTGTCTTATAATTTTCTGCATACAGGTCTTTTGTCTCCTTAGGTAGGTTTATTCCTAGATATTTTATTCTTTTTGTTGCAATGGTAAATGGGAGTTAAATGGGAGTTTTCTTGATTTCACTTTCAGATTTTTCATCATTAGTGTATAGGAATGCCAGAGATTTCTGTGCATTAATTTTGTATCCTGCTACTTTACCAAATTCATTGATTAGCTCTAGTTGTTTTCTGGTAGCCTCTTTAGGATTCTTTATGTATAGTATCATGTCATCTGCAAACAGTGACAGCTTTACTTCTTCTTTTCCGATTTGGATTCCTTTTATTTCCTTTTCTTCTCTGATTGCTGTGGCTAAAACTTCCAAAACTATGTTGAATAAGAGTGGTGAGAGTGGGCAACCTTGTCTTGTTCCTGATCTTAGTGGAAATGCTTTCAGTTTTTCACCATTGAGGATGATATTGGCTGTGGGTTTGTCACATATGGCCTTTATTATGTTGAGGAAAGTTCCCTCTATGTCTACTTTCAGCAGGGTTTTTATCATAAATGGGTGTTGAATTTTGTCAAAAGCTTTCTCAGCATCTATTGAGATGATCATATGGTTTTTCTCCTTCAATTTGTTAATATGGTTTATCACATTGATAGATTTGCGTATATTGAAGAATCCTTGCATTCCTGGAATAAATCCCACTTGATCCTGGTGTATGATCCTTTTAATGTGCTGTTGGATTCTGTTTGCTAGTATTTTGTTGAGGATTTTTGCATCTACGTTCATCAGTGATATTGGCCTGTAGTTTTCCTTCTTTGTGACATCCTTGTCTGGTTTTGGTATCAAGGTGATGGTGGCCTCATAGAAGGAATTTGGGAGTGTTCCTCCCTCTGCTATATTTTGGAAGAGTTTGAGAAGGATTGGTGTTAGCTCTTCTCTAAATGTTTGATAGAATTTGCCTGTGAAGCCATCTGGTCCTGGGCTTTTGTTTGTTGGAAGATTTTTAATCACATTTTCAACTTCAGTGCTTGTGATTGGTCTGTCCATATTTTCTATTTCTTCCTGATTCAGTCTTGGCAGGTTGTGCATTTCTAAGAATTTGTCCATTTCTTCCAGGTTGTCCATTTTATTGGCATAGAGTTACTTGTAGTAATCTCTCATGATCTTTTGTATTTCTGCAGTGTCAGTTGTTACTTCTACTTTTCCCTTTCTAATTGTATTGATTTGAGTCTTCTCCCTTTTTTTCTTGATGAGTCTGGCTAATGGTTTATCAATTTTGTTTATCTTCTCAAAGAACCAGCTTTTAGTTTTATTGATCTTTGCTATTGTTTCCTTCATTTCTTTTTCATTTATTTCTGATCTGATTTTTATGATTTCTTTCTTTCTGCTAACTTTGGGGTTTTCTTGTTCTTCTTCCTCTAATTGCTTTAGGTGCAAGGTTATGTTGTTTATTCAAGATGTTTCCTGCTTCTTAAGGTGGGCTTGTATTGCTATAAACTTCCCTCTTAGAACTGCTTTTGCTGCATCCCATAGGTTTTGGGTCGTCGTGTCTCCACTGTCATTTGTTTCTAGGTATTTTTTTATTTCCTATTTGATTTCTTCAGTGATCACTTCGTTATTAAGTAGTGTATTATTTAGCCTCCATGTGTTTGTATTTTTTACAGATCTTTTCCTGTAATTCATATCTAGTCTCATGGCGTTGTGGTCAGAAAAGATACTTGATACAATTTTCTTAAATTTACCAAGGCTTGATTTGTGACCCAAGATATGATCTATCCTGGAGAATGTTGCATGAGCACTTGAGAAAAATGTGTATTCTGTTGGTTTTGGATTCAGTGTCCTATATATATCAATTAAGTCCATCTTGTTTAATGTATCATTTAAAGCTTGTGTTTCCTTATTTATTTTCATTTTGGATGATCTGTCCATTGGTGAAAGTGGGATGTTAAAGTCCCCTACACTGAATGTGTTACTGTCGATTTCCCCTTTTATGGCTGTTAGTATTTGCCTTATGTATTGAGGTGCTCCTATGTTGGGTGCATAAATATTTACAGTTGTTATATCTTCTTCTTGGATCGATCCCTTGATCATTATGTAGTGTCCTTCTTTGTCTCTTCTAATAGTCTTTATTTTAAAGTCTATTTTTTCTGATATGAGAATTGCTACTCCAGCTTTCTTTTGGTTTCCAGTTGCATGGAATATCTTTTTCCATCCCCTTACTTTCAGTCTGTATGTGTCTCTAGGTCTGAAGTGGGTCTCCTGTAGACAGCAAATATATGGGTCTTGTTTTTGTATCCATTCAGCCAATCTGTGTCTTTTGGTGGGAGGATTTAATCCATTTACATTTAAGGTAATTATCGATATGTATGTTCCTATTCCCATTTTCTAAATTGTTTTGGGTTCGTTATTGTAGGTCTCATCCTTCTCTTGTGTTACTTGCCTAGAGAAGTTCCTTTAGCATTTGTTGTAAGGTTGGTTTGGTGGTGCTGAACTCTCTCAGCTTTTGCTTGTCTGTAAAGGTTTT
The DNA here is from genome assembly GCF_039906515.1 of Pseudorca crassidens. Classification (NCBI taxonomy): domain Eukaryota; kingdom Metazoa; phylum Chordata; class Mammalia; order Artiodactyla; family Delphinidae; genus Pseudorca; species Pseudorca crassidens. The sequence goes on from NC_090299.1 coordinate 15,090,017, forward strand.
AATTTCTCCATCAAATCTGAATGAGATCCTTGCTGGCTAGAGTAATCTTGGTTGCAGCTTTTTCTCCTTCATCACTTTCAGTATGTCCTGCCCGTCCCTTCTGGCTTGCAGAGTTTCTGCTGAGAGATCAGCTGTTAACCTTATGGGGATTCCCTGGTGTGTTATTTGTTGTTTTTCCCTTGCTGCTTTTAATATGCTTTCTTTGTATTTAATTTTTGACAGTTTGATTAATATGTGTCTTGGCGTATTTCTCCTTGGGTTTTTCCTGTATGGGACTCTCTGTGCTTCCTGGACTTGATTAACTATTTCCTTTCCCATATTAGGGAAGTTTTCAACTATAATCTCTTCAAATGTTTCCTCAGTCCCTTTCTTTTTCTCTTCTTCTTCTGGAACCCCTGTAATTCGAATGTTGGTGCATTTAATGTTGTCCCAGAAGTCTCTGAGACTGCCCTCAGTTCTTTTCATTCTTTTTTCTTTATTCTGCTCTGCAGTAGTTATTTCCACTATTTTATCTTCCAGGTCACTTATCCGTTCTTCTGCCTCAGTTATTCTGCTATTGACCCCATCTAGAGTCTTTTTCATTTCATTTATTGTGTTGTTGATCACTGTTTCATGTTTATTTCTTCTTGGTCCTTGTTACATGTTTCTTGCATTTTGTCCATTCTATTTCCAAGATTTTGGATCATCTTTACTATCATTATTCTGAATTCTTTTTCAGGTAGACTGCCTATTTCCTCTTCATTTGTTAGGTCTGTTGCATTTTTATCTTGCTCCTTCATCTGCTGTGTGTTTTTCTGTCTTCTCATTTTGCTTATCTTACTGTGTTTGGGGTCTCCTTTTTGCAGGCTGCAGGTTCGTAGTTCCCGTTGTTTTTGATGTTTGTCTCCAGTGGCTAAGATTGGTTCAGTGGGTTGTGTAGGCTTCCTGGTGGATGGGACTAGTGCCTGTGTTCTGGTGGTTGAGGCTGGATCTTGTCTCTCTAGTGGGCAGGTCCACATCTGGTGATGTGTTTTGGGTTGTCTGTGGACTTATTATGATTTTAGGCAACCTCTCTGCTAATGGGTGGGGTTGTGTTCCTGTTTTGCTAGTTGTTTGGCATAGGTTGTCCAGCACTGTAGCTTGCTGGTCGTTGAGTGAAGCTGGGTGCTGGTGTTGAGATGGAAATCTCTGGGAGATTTTCGCCGTTTGATATTATGTGGAGCTGGGAGGTCTCTTGTGGACCAGTGTCCTGAAGTTGGCTCTCTCACCTCAGAGGCACAGCACTGACTCCTGGCTGTAGCACCAAGAGCCTTTCCTCCACACGGCTCAGAATAAAAGGGAGAAAAAGTAGAGAGAAAGAATTAGTAGAAGTAGGAAGAAAGAAGGAAAGAACGAAAGACAGGAGGGAGGGAGGGAGGAAGGATGGAAGGAAAGAGGGAAGGAAGGAAAAATGAAAGAAAGGAAGAAGATACAGTAAAATAAAATATAGTAAAGTTATTAAATTAAAAAATAATTATTTAGGAAAAAAAAAAGGGACGGATAGAACCTTAGGACAAATGGTGGAAGCAAAGCTATACAGACAAAATCTTACACAGAAGCATACACATACAACCTCACAAAAAGAGGTAAAGGGGAAAAAATCATAAATCTTGCTCTCAAAGTCCACCTCCTCAATTTGGGATGATTCGTTGTCAAAAGGAGGGAAGGAAGGAAGGAAAGAAAGAAAGAAAGAAAGAAAAGTATAATAAAGTTATTAAAATTAAAATTATTAAGAAAAAAATTAAAAAAAAATGGACGGATAGATCCCTAGGAGAAATGGTGGAAGCAAAGCTATACAGACAAAATCTCACACAGAAACATACACATACACACTCACAAAAAGAGGAAAAGGGGAAAAAATTATAAATTGTGCTCTCAAAGTCCCCCTCCTCAATTTGTAATGATTCGTTGTCTAAAGGAGGGAAGGAAGGAAAGAAAGAATGATGATAAAGTAAAATAAAATAAAGTTATTAAAATACAAAGTAATTATTAAGAAAAAAACAAAAAACGGATAGAACCCTCAGACAAATGGTGAAAGCAAAAGCTATACAGACAAAATCTCACACAGAAGCATACACATACACACTCACAAAAAAAGGAAAAGGGGAAAAAATCATAAATCTTTCTCTCAAAGTCCACCTCCTCAATTTGGGATGATTCATTGGCTATTCATGTATTCCACAGGTGCAGGGTACATCAAGTTGATTGTGGAGCTTTAATCCACTGCTTCTGAGGCTGCTGGGAGAGATTTCCCTTTCTCTTTGTTCTCACAGCTCCCGGGGCTCAGCTTTGGATATGGCCCCGCCCATGCATGTAGGTCGCCGGAGAGCGTCTGTTTTTTGCTCAGACAGGGCGGGGTTAAAGGAGCCGCTGATTGGGGGGCTCTGGCTCACTCAGGCCGGGGGCAGGGAGGAGCACAGAGTGCAGGGTGAGCCTGCGGCGGCAGAGGCTAGCGTGACGTTGCAGCAGCCTGAGGCCCGCCGTGTGTTCTCCCATGGAAGTTGTCCCTGGATCCCTGGAACCTGGCAGTGGCGGGCTGCACAGGCTCCCCGGAAAAGGGGTGTGGATAGTGACCTGTGCTCGCACACAGGCCCCTTGGTGGCGGCAGCAGCAGCCTTAGCGTCTCCCGCCCGTCTCTGGGGTCCGTGCTTTTAGCCGCAGCTCGCGCCCATCTCTGGAGTCCGCGCTTTTAGCCACGGTTCGCACCAGTCTTCGGGGTCTGCGCTTTTAGCCGCGGCTCGCGCCCGTCTCTGGAGTTCCTTTAAGCAGTGCTCTTAAACCCCTCTCCTTGCGCACCAGGAAACAGAGGGAAGAAAAACTCTCTTGCCTCTTCGGCAGGTCCAGACTTTTCCCTGGACTCCCTCCCGGCTAGCCGTGGCGCACTAGCCCCCTTCAGGCTGTGTTCACGCCGCCAACCCCAGTCCTCTCCCTGCATCCTACCGAAGCCCGAGCCTCAGCTCCCAGCCCCGCCCGCCCCGGCGGGTGAGCAGACAAGCCTCTCGGGCTGGTGAGTGCTGGTTGGCACCGATCCTCTGTGCGGGAATCTCCCCGCTTTGCCCTCCGCACCCCTGTTGCTGTGCTCTCCTCCGCGGCTTCGAAGCTCACCCCTCCGCCTCCCGCAGTCTCCGCCCGCGAAGGGGCTTCCTAGTGTGTGGAAACCTTTCCTCCTTCGCAGCTCCCTCCCACTGGTGCAGGTCCCGTCCCTATTCTTTTGTCTCTGTTTTTTCTTTTTTTTCTTTTGCCCTACCCAGGTACGTGGGGAGTTTCTTGCCTTTCGGGAGGTCTGAGGTCTTCTGCCAGCATTCAGTAGGTGTTCTGTGGGAGTTGCTCCACGTGTAGATGTATGTCTTGTGTATCTGTGGGGAGGAAGGTGATCTCCGCATCTTACTCTTCCACCATCTTCCCCTCCGCCCTCTCTGCTGGTTTTTGAAGGGAAGATTATAATTTCCAAGAATTTTTTTTATTCAGAATGAGACTTTTAGGCTGTATCTACTCAAAGCCAAAACAATAGTCTGAATAACTAAAATTTGAATCAAACTAAAAATAGATGTTATAGTCCCTAAAACAACTGAATGGCTCAAATCCAATCTATTTACTTAAGCTATTGCTGAATGATATAGTTTATAATATGTCAAAATACATGGAAAACAAGTTTTAAATGAAGGTGTATTTATTTTAAATGTTTTATACAGTACCATAGTTAAGGCTACTTACAGTGACATACAGGCTACACTCCAAATAAACAACACTTATGGAGAGCCTCCTGTGTTCCTGATATTTTTCTAGTGCTGTGTACAATGGAAATCATAGTGGTCCCTTAGGGCTACAGTAGTTCTAACCCATGAGGCATTTAAGGCTTAGTATGAAATAAGATGAAAATAATAGGGAAAGGGTGTATATATATATAAAATATTACTATTTTAGTCCAACTTCTCATAATATCTTAACATGTCCTTCGTTGACTTTGAAATTTAAAAAATTAATACATTCATGTTGTGACAAGTTATGATTCACATTTTTATATATTATTTGTGAATGTTCCCCTTGTTTTATATAGGGACAAATTTCACACCCTTTAGAAGGGCTTGACTTTTAAAAATAAAGTTCTATTTAGTAACTGAGAAATGGTATTTGAATTTAGGAAAGCCTTGTAAAATGGATCCATGAGACTGGAAAGATTAATGAATCTTCAAAGAATTACTTCACTGGAATGAGTAAGTTCTATGACATTTTAAATGAATTTATAATGTAAAATTACTCTTTAAAACTGTAAATTATGTCATGTTTTCTTTACTGAAAGAACAGATCCCTCAAGATTAAGGTCCTCTAGTACCTTTTTTTCTTTTTTACAGGTGTGAATACTCTTGTGTTTTTTTCCTTAGTCTATTTGCAGGTGAGAGATTCTCTATAATCCTTTGGTGTGAAAAACATTTTCTCTGAAATTTCTCACAAAACTTCACACCTTCTAGTGTGAAGTTGAATTTACCCTAGAATTCATCTAGCTATTTGTTAATTTTCAAAAGATCACTAAGAAATATATTTTGTAATTTAATAGCCTTTAGAATAAATAGACACATATGTAGGATAAATTGCTAAGGTATGAGGAGAAAGGAATAATAAAAGAGAGATGCTAAAGAGTGGTAGGTTGTTACAGAGTGAGGGACAGATTCAGTGGAGAATTGCACAATTTTGCATGTGTATTTTTCAGAATTAAAAGAGTTTTCTGTAAAATAGTTTTCTCCAAATGCTCAGTGATTCAAATTTAAGATAATTTTACTTTGATCATATGCATTTAAATTTGTTGCTATATTTTTCTATCAGATCTATGTCTAAAAATAATGTTAATAAATGAAACAGTCATTCATTTTATGTATGTATGTAGATGTGGTATTAAAACCACAGAGCAACAGTTTTGTGCCAGGAGTCTACCAATAACTATTAGCCAATCAAAGTAATGTGATTGAACAATTTATAAGCGATTAGAGTTAAATTTTCTGAGATTTGAGATTAAAAGGATTGCAAATGGAGTACATAAAAGTCATAGCTTACCAGTTTGATGAATAGCGTTCAATGGATTGATATTTAATTTTGTTTATGAACTGTATTTTAAATGAAATGATAACTTAAGTTTAGCGGAAGGAAAGTCATACCCTTCTTTCCCTCTCCCCAGCACTCACTGCTAGCCATTGAAAACTGAATATTCCTTCAAAGTCTCTTTTGTTATGAACGTTCAGGATACTGGATTAACATTATACCAAATTTTTTTTTTTTTTTCGGTATGCGGGCCTCTCACTGTTGTGGCCTCTCCCGTTGCGGAGCACAGGCTCCGGACGCGCAGGCACAGCAGCCATGGCTCACGGGCCCAGGCACTCCGCAGCATGTGGGATCTTCCCGGAGCAGGGCACGAACCTGCACCACCAGGTGTCCCCTGCACCAGCAGGTGGACTGTCAACCACTGCGCCACCAGGGAAGCCCCTCCTAATTCTTAATGTGTAAAAGAACCCTATTCATATTTTTGTTATAAAACTTACCATATTTTACTGACTGTGTCTGCTTATGTATGTATCAAAGTTTCTCCCATGTAAGATTATAAGTTCTAGAAGTGGTTATGAGGTGAAGGAATGAAAAAGAAGCAAAGACAATGTAATTAGTATCTTACTTGTCTTGTTTTCTCCAGGACTTGAGAGAGAGTAGGTTTCTATGGATGTGTTCTAAACAAGTGGGGATGGAGATATTTCATGATCACCAACTGGTCTTACTCTGTAAGCCCTATGTTTTAGCAGTCTGTATTGTGATAACTAGTATTTTATCTAATGCAGAAATATTCTTACTTTCATCCTTTGTCTGTTAAATTTATTCTAATTTTGTTGGTGAGATTATGGTGGTAATCTTCACATGCCATTTACAAACCACTGTGAAGACCACTGGATTTAAAAATCACCTTCATAATTCAAAGACCTTTTCTAATGTTGTCAAACTGTTTAGCAAATGGGAGACTTTACTAAAACAGTATAGATTTTCCCAAAACCTCTTACTTCTTCCCCATCTCCCTTAAAAAAAAATCAATGTCCATTCCTTAGAGTTCTTAGAATGTGGACGACAGCCCTTTACATAAGTGTTATACACCATAAGGCCTTTGATAGCTTTGTCATAGTTTTAGAGTTTAAGTTCTTAAACTGGAGCAATATTTGCATACCTTTTTTACACCCTCCAGCCTAGGAGGTTTCTAAAAACGGTTTGGCAACTTGATAAGAATGAGAAAATTGACAATCTATTTTTTTTTTTTAATTTCCTTCATCATGGCAGTGTGAGGATGGAGGATAGCACATTGAGCTTTATCAGGGAGACCAAACAGGCCCTATGTTTTAACTAAGGTTCCACTTTGAGAGAGTGTATTTAAACTCAATCCCCATGATGTCTGGAAATGTTGAGCATTACTGCAATCTGACACTGGATGAAGTAAATGTTTTCTCTAATGTCTAAAGAAAGCCTCTTGGAACTTCCCTGGTGGTGCAGTGGACAAGGCTCCTCACTCCCAATGCAGGGGGCCCAGGTTCGATCCCTGGTCAGGGAACTAGATCCCACATGAATGCTGCAACTGAGTTCGCATGCCACAACTAAGGAGTGCATGTGCTGCAGTTAAGGAGCTGGCGAGCCGCAACTAAGGAGCTGGCAAGCCACAACTAACACCCGGTGCAACAACAACAACAAAAAAAGAGTTCAAAGCATTGAAAAAAAGAAAAAGAAAGCATCTTTTATTTAAGGGGGCCAGGCACCTGCTGATGAAGAAGTCTGGATCCTCCTGGCTGGAAGTGATAGGTATTCTGTTTTTGTGCTATATTTGTCAGCAGGATCCTGTGATTCCCAAGATGAGAATGTAACAGGTCCCTGGAATGTTCCCCTCCTAACACTCACTTGGTCACAGGTAAATTGATTACTGTGGCTCAATTGCTTTGTGAATAAAGAGCTCAGTCTGTTTTGATTCTCAGTCTTCACTCTTCATCTGCCATGCATCATATATTGTTTTTTTCTGCACCATTACCTACAGCGACAGACTAGACAAGACTGTGTCATTGACTGCAGACCTCATTGCAGCCCCTCTAGAATTGAAAACATACTTCTGATTATTATGTTTAAAGTCCCTAACCTGTATGCAGTCTCTTTAGGGTAAGAAGATTTTGAAGTTAGCTTTCTGATTTCGTGAACCATGACAAAACTTAATTCTCTCAGGCTACTTGCAAGGAAAATCAGATCTTGACCATGTAAAGCTAAGGAAGTCAGGAGAAAAAGGAATATAAACTAAAAGAGCTGAATGCATACTCTTTATCTTAGGAAGTAACTCACAGAATTGCCAAAAAAGATACAATTTTAAAATTAAACTTAGTTATTAACCTATCGCATTTCAAAAAGGATTTGAGTCAGAGAGCAAAAGTTATCTCTTTTTTTCTGCTTTAAAAATAAAAGGTAGGAATATGAAGTAAAGTGAATAATTTTTTAAGCTATCATGCTGGAACTCAGTGATTCAAATGTATTGTCACCTTCACAGTAGTTGCTTTAGGGTGCTATAAGCTTAGTTAATCATATCACCTTTGCTCCTTTGGATTCTACTGCATATTTTTCAAGATAACTCCAGTGATAGCAACTATTAGTCTTTTGTGGATTGTTTATATTTTTTGAAATGGCTTAAAGTCCTTTGGATACATGCTTCATCCACAGGAAGCATATATGAGCTGGATAATATACATTTTTATTCCATAATGTCACATAGAAATAATGAAACTAATTTTTGTGTATAGGTTGCTGATAAAAATTGATTCTAAGACCATGCCAGGAAAAAAAGTTTCAATAATTAACTTGTATATATATTTTCTTCTATTTTATACTTTACTTTCAAACACTGATTTAAAGTCCCTTGCCATATATTTCAAATCTATTGAAAGATAACCTACTAACCATCCCATGACCTCATGACCTCTCCTGTCTTCTCCCTTTGTACCCATGCACTCTATTAGGGAACTTATAGCATTTGAACATGAATAAAATTTCCAGACTTTCTTCTTTTTCCATGATTTTGTTTGTATAGAAGATAATACCACATTTTTAGGGTAGAACAACTAGCTTTGCCTTAAATTTGTCATATGCAAAAGGGAATTATTTCTACTGCCCTTGATTGTAGCTTTCAAGCTATCATATTGTTCCTTTTCCCTTATCAGTGATATCATTTTCCAGTTCTCAGTCTTGCAGTTTTCTTCTTTGCAGATGGCAATCTTCATATTTTCTCTTTGCTGTTCACATTATCAAATTCTGCCTGCTTCATATTCAGCAAACCCACATGACTAGTCCATTACATTGCTCTATATTTATGCTTCTAATTTACATAAATTCATATGCTACTTAATTTGATAATTCATTTGCTTAGTGGGTACATGTTTAGCTAGATTTTGTGTTGGTTGTGGTCAGGAACTGGATCTCATCTACTTTCAGCCAACTACTTTATCCTATGATTAATAAAGTACCAAACACAGTGGCACCATGGAAATGAATATGACTCAATATATAAAACACTTCTTAGGGACCATGATATTTATTTATATATCATGAAAGGCAGTCACAACAGGACATGCTAGCCCAAATGATGTTTTATTAGCCATGTCAGTGAACAGTCTGACAAACACCTCAGTTTCAGCCTCACCTTGAGAGACCTTGTTTTGACTTTGTCAAACTTTCCAGTAATCTGCCATGTTCACCCACAGCTATGCTTTGAAGGGTATAAGCAGAAGGAAAAAAGCTAGTAGCAGTCAGTCCTAATCTGACTTCAAAATCTTCCAGAACCATGTCACTGTACATTTCAATATTCTTTTGTGAAATACACAGGAAATTTGTTGAGTGTATCCTCACAGATTGTTTGAAATGGATTTTAGGCGGAGAAGTCAGACATGACTGTAAGATGATTGGTAGCCAAATGTGTCATTCCACTGGCTTTGTGATTATCCATCCTTATGTACTCGATTCGAAATGTTCAAATTATGGAAATGAGTGTGACTTTCTGATGCAGTAAAATATAGATCAACACAGAAAAAATATTAGTTTCAAGCTGAAAGGATATTTATAAGAAAAAAATAACATGTTCTGTTGTCTTAATGGCAAACACTATAATGAATTAAACTTACTTCCCTGGGTCTACAACCCTATTTTTACATTCAGTAACTCTCATCTCCCATGATAAATACTGGCTATACCATTCAAAATCAATCCCAGACTGACTGTTTTCATAAGAGTAAATTCTCTAAGGATGCCATCTTATCATAATGCCTTCCTCTTCACATTGCTTGAGCTTCACATTACTCATGTCAGTGCAGGAAGGGTTATAGATTCATTTAGAGTTCATGATATGAAAATTTGTCGGGTCTTCCTAGCTTCAGGGTTATTCCCTTCTTGCATATCCTAGGACACAATCTTTGTAATTGATTTATGAAATTATACAATAAGTTTTATCTTGAATATAATTTCAATTTAAAAGTAATATAATTCAAATAACAACTCAATTCTTATTCTTTTCCTTAATTCCCCCCAACATATATACATTCAAAATCCCTATATGGTAGAAAAACTGGACCTGGGAGAAATTAATTAATTCCCTCCAATAAGATGTGGGACATGAAAACCAGAAATTTGGTTTTCTACTTTTATTATTTCTATAATATGGTAGCACTTGTGAGATATTTCATCAGCTGATGATGTTTAACTGAGTCTTCCCAAAGAGGGTATTAGACTCTGGAGAAATTATTATAGGCTTTACTGCCCAAACTCATCAATTTCTTAAAATATATAGCAATGGCTATGTTAGCTTTAGGAGGTAAAAGTTGAAAAACCCACTAAACAAATATTGGAACTAATTCCTACAGTACTTTGTTCTAAACTGTATCAAGGAACACTAGTTCAGTAAGTTATTAATAGGTGTTAAACAGAGGAAAAATTGCATAGACAAATACTGTCTTCTTTCCATTTTATACAACTGCATAGATTTTATGACACACGATATATTAAAACAGCAACAACAACAACTTATTTTGGGTGGGGGGAAGGTTCAAAAGCAACACTGCTATAGAAAATGTACCTATCAATTTTAAGATGTTGTCTAATTTTAGATGGGTTAAGTATAATAAGTTTACCTCTTGGAAATTCACATTGGGCATTTGTAGATTAAAAGGTCTATCTATAGAATAGGGTTTGGAAATTACAATGCTGGAAAATCAAATACAGACTTTTTTGAAGAAAATAGTTTATGATGTGTTCTTATACTTCCATTGTAATCTTTTACATTTCTACCACACAGAGTCTAGTCTTTAGTCACAACAAAATACACAAATTTCCTATACAAGCCATTTTTCCCCTACCTCAGTGCCTTCATTTACTACTTCCTTTTCATGTAATGAAATTCTATCCAGTTCTTTTTGGTGAATTCCTATTCTTTCCTTAATATTGTATTCATTTGGGGATACATATTTGTGACTATCCAAATTCACATCACTTTTCTCTTAACTCTTACTATGTAGACAATAGGATAGATTCTAAACCTTACAGTTTTATTTCTTCCCTTTTCTGTAACCAGTCTGGTTGGCTTTTCCTCTTTAAAATTTTTATAAAAGCAAAAGTAACCACTTTATTCTCTTAAGTAAGATCACAATTATTACTTGTAATAAAACGACTTGTAGGGACTTCTCTTGTGGTCCAGTGGTTAAAGACTTCACCTTCCAGTGCAGGGGGTCCAGATTGGATCCCTGGTCAGGGAGCTAAGATCCCGCATGCCTCGCGGCTAAAAAAACAAAACAGAAGCAGTATTGTAACAAATTCAATAAAGATTTTTTAAATGGTCCACATCAAAACAACAAAGCAACTTGTACAAAAGGAATATTCTGAGTGTCTAACATAGGCAAGGTCCATGCTGCTGCTTAGTGATGTTGAGTCAAGCATCAGCTGTTAGAATATTGCCAAGGAGGGGCTTCCCTGGTGGCGCAGTGGTTGAGAGTCCGCCTGCCGATGCAGGGGACGTGGGTTTGTGCCCCGGTCCGGGAAGATCCCACATGCCGCGGAGCGGCTGGGCCTGTGAGCCATGGCCGCTGAGCCTGCGCGTCCGGAGCCTGTGCTCTGCAACGGGAGAGGCCACAACAGTGAGAGGCCCGCGTACCGCAAAAAAAAAAAAAAAAGAATATAGCCAAGAAAAGGATATTGTTTCCACTTGGGAGTTAGTAAATAGATTTAGCTCCTGACCTCAGTTTTCTTCCATAGTATGATGTTATGCTCCCTCTCTTTCCATTTGACAACGGAATGTAGTTGTCATACAATGTTATGTTAGTTTCAGGTGTACTACTCATGGGTTTCTTAAGAAGAAGGGGCATTTATACGCTTTTATCCTTACCCAGAATTGCAATTCATATACACAAAAGAATACCTCTTGATATGATATTACAATTATGTTATAGGTATGTAGAAAAAAGTAACAGCAACCTTAATAATTCTGCCAATATGAATTTCAAGGAATGTCTCTGATATTATTTAGTCAGGAGTGGAAATACCAAATTATAAATATCTTTTTATATTTAATTTCAATTAAATAAATAATAATTTTAAAAACTTGCATGATAGACTAGTGGGTTTTTCAGAGAGTGAAAAGTTCATTGATCTTGTTTTAGAGTCTATATATATCAATGTTTATCCATTGATCCATCAATTGACATTTGGGTTTGTTCCACCTCATGGCTCTTGTGAGTAGTGCTGCTATGAACATGAATGTGCATATATCTCTTCCAGACCCTGCTTTAAATTCTCTTGGGTTGCAGAATTTTTTTGAATTGCTTTCAATTCTTTTGGATATACTAATAAGTGGCGTTATATCATTGTATGGTAGTTCTCTTCTTAATATTTTGAGGAACCTCAGTACTGTTTTTATAGCAGGTGCACTATTTTAAAATCCCACCAAAAGTACACAAGAATTTCAGTGTCTTCATATCCTCACCAACACTTGTTCTGGTTTTTTGTTTGTTTGTTTTTTGTAGTAGCCATCCTAACGGATGTGAGATGATATCTCATTGTGGTTTTGATTTGCATTTCTCTGATGATTGTGATACTGAGCATCTCTTCATATGTATGTTGGTCATTTGTATATCATCTTGGAGAAATATCTAGTGAAGTCCTTGGTCATTTTTTAATTGTATTTTTTTGTGTGTGTCGTTGAATTGTAGGATATAAATTCCTTATGAGGTATATGATTAGCAAAGATTTTCTCACAGTGGTGGCTTCTCTTCTAATTCTCTTGACATTGTCTTTCACAGGAAGAAGTTTTAAATTTTAATGAAGTCCAGCTTACCAGTTACTTCTTCCATAGGTCATGTCTGTGGTGGTGTATTATAAAGGCATTACCATACCCAAGGTCATCTAGATTTTCTTCTATGTTACCCTCTTGGAGTTTATAGTACTGTGTTTTACTTTTAGTTCTGTGATTCATATTGAGTTCGTTTTTCTGAAGAGTGTAAAGTCTGAGCCTAGATTCACTTTTTTTGCACGTTCATGTCCAATTGTTCCAGCACCATTAATGAAGAGACTATCTTTGGTCCATTGTATAGCCTTTGCTTTTTTGTCAAAGATCAGTTGGCTATATTTATGTTGTTCCATTTCTAGTCTCTCTATTCTGTTCCATTGATCTATTTGTCTCTTCTTTCACTAATACCACACTTGCTGATTACTATAGCTCTATGATAAGTCTTAAAGTTGTTTAATGTCAGTCCTCTAATTTTGTTCTTCTTCAGTGTCATGTTGGCTATTCTGGATCTTTTCCCTCTACATATAAACTTAAAAATAAATTTGTTGATATCCATAAAATAACTTGTTTGAATTTTGATTGGGGTTACATTAATTTATAGATAAAATTTGGGAGAACTAACATCTTGACAATATTGAGTCTTCTTTTCCATGAACGGGAATATCTCTTCATTTATTTAGTTCTTCTTTGATTTTGTTCATCAGAGTTTTATAGTTTTTCTTATTTAGATCTCGTACATATTTTGTTAGATTTATATATAAGTATTTTATATATTTTTTGGATGCCAATGTAAATGGTGTTGTGTTTGTAATTTTAAATTCCACTTGTTCATTGGTGGTATGTAAGAAAGCAACTGAATTTTGTATATTAATTTTGTATCCCACAACCTTGCTGTAATTGCTTATTAGTCCCAGAGTTTATTGTTGTTGTTTTCTTTTGGATTTTCTGTGTAGATGACAGTGTCATCTGTGAACAAAGACAGTTTTATGCCTTCTTTCACAATATGTATACCCTTTATTTCCTTTCAGTTAGGACTTCCAGTACAACGTTGAAAAGGAGTAGTGAGAGGGGATGTCCTTGCCTTGTACCTAATCTTACTGGGAAAGCTTCAAGCTTCTGACCATTAAGTATGATGTTAGCTGTAGGTTTTTGTTTGTTTGTTTACTTGTTTGTAGATAGTGTTTACCAAGTTGAGAAATTTCTATTGTTAGTTTACTGAGAATTTTTATCATGAATGGTTGTGGGAGTTTGTCAAATGATTTTTCTGTATCTATTGTTATGTGTTTGCTTTTTTTAGTTTGTTGAATCATTAAAATATTTTTTATTTTAGAAAAAAATTTAAATTTACAAAAGAGTTGTAAAGACAGTACAGAGAATTTCTGTACTTCACCCACTTTCTTGTAATATTAATATCTCAATACTATGGTACATTTATTAAGCTAAGAGATTAATTTTGATACATTACTGCTAACTATAGTTCAGACTTTATTCAGATTTTATCAGTTTTCTCACTAGTGTTCCTTTGTATTCCAGGATCCAATCCAGGACTCCACAATGCATTTAGTTGTAATTCTAGAGTCAATTTCTCAGTCTTTATTTTCTGTGTGACCTTGACAATTTTGAAGAGACTGTTCAAGTATCGTATAGATTCTTCTTTAATTTGAGTTTCCTCATGGTTAGACTGGAGTTATGGGTTTTGTGGAGGGTTATCACTGAGATAAGTACCCTTCTCATTATGATGTACCTACATCATGTCAGGAAATCAACATAACCAACTGTTATGTTAACCTTGATCACTTGTTTAAGACAGTGCCTGTCAACTTTAATTCTAAAGTTACTATTTTTCCATTTCTCTATTCTGTTCTTTGGAAGTGAGTCACTCAAGTCCAGCCCATAATTGGGGGTCAGGCATGGGGATTAAGCTCTACCTCCTGAGGTGGAGAATTTTAAATGAATAAATGGACAATAAATAAATATTTTTAAAATATCTATCAGTTTTAGTTTCCAATATGATATATTTTTACATTTAAAAAACTCTAGTGTCTTCAATCATTTTTAAGAGTGTAATGGAATCCTAAAACCAAAACGTTTTAGAGCCATTTGTCTAACTATTGAACCATTACTATGTCCTGTTATCCAAATTGCTCTACAGTTACATATTTGGTGATAATGATACTTCACTGTTGTATAGCTCCTTCTTTTAAATGCATCTCTGTGTCCAGACCCTCATTTCACTCTTCTATAGCTCAGTTACTATTGTAACATACTCTCCCCATTTATAGATAGATAAGTAGTTTCAGAACTGCTAATTAACTTGCTTAATATGACCGAAAGCCTTAAGTCTTTCTATTTCTCTACCAGTGTTTGTTTATACCACATGCAATTATTTTTATAGCTGTACTCATTTCAGGGGGCTGAAATGCATTTTGTAAGGTTTTTGTGAGAAGCATACTGAAAGATAACCACATATTGTTAAATAGAATCCATTTAAGGGCTATTAAGACAAAAAACTAAGTTTGATTTTCAGAAAAATGGTCCTATTCAAGCCACACAAAAAAGGTCAACTGTGACAATAGTTTAGATATCACTATAGCTATAAGAATGCTATAGTTTATGAAAAAGTAAGTATTCCCTCAAAGAAATTAAAGCAACATTATAATTCATGTATCATTATGATAGTTATAATGATTGGAATAATTTTGTCCAGCTTTGTTGAGTGTTAGAGGCACCATTATAATGTGTTAAGTTTAAAGTATTTTCTAATAAGAAACATTTGAAAAAAATGACAGTTTCTTTTCAAATATTCTTGAATTTCTTCAAAAGTTTTTAAGCCAATATAGTACATTATTACAGAGCTTAAGGAACTAAGATAGAAATACCCTATTAGAAACATTAACGCCAGTGTTTTTTAAATGGTAAAATGATGAAGATGTGAGCTTTTGTGTTCTAAACAGGTACTGTTCTTCCCATGTGTGGTTCAAAGGATTGACCAGTCCGTTATTTAACATGAATCAGAGTCATCCAGGGGGCTTTTTAAAATAACGAATTCATGGGGCTCCCCTACAACCTACTGAATTTGAATCTCTTTGAGTGTGATGGCACAATCGGAATCTTAAATATTCACGACAGATGATTTTTGTTTATCCTAAAATGTAGAGTCACTAAAATAGAAGTAAGTACCAGGTAACCTTTTGCTTCAAGAAGTTATTTTGATTTGGTACAAGGGCTCACTTATTATGTGTTCTCACCAAGAATAGTTTAGGGTTCTGGTGTTAATAGAGCATGGGTAAGGTAATAAGACCTGGTTTAGGATGAAATACAAGGATAACTCAGTGTATCAGGGTAAATTCTTGAAAATACAAGTTCTTGAAGGCTGTCAGGAATGAAAAAGATTTAGCCAAGACACTTAGCAAGGAAGGTTCATCTTTGGTTCAGAATTACTGAAGACAGAAGTACTCTTGAAGGCCTGGAGCCCTAATTCCATCAATATGCTTCTATTAATCGTAAATGTGCAGCCCTCTGAAACTTTTATCTGATTGGCAACTCCGTAAATATAGAGGGAAAAAAAAGTACCTTTTGGAATTTGAGGCATATGTTTTAAAGAATCACAGGAAAGCTAAGGAGAACTTATTAATATAGTGAGGAATTTCAGAAGTGGTTACACAAAAGGTATTTTCTACTATTGTTCAATCCCAGTTCCCAAACTCATTGGTATTCAGTATTCAGTATTCTTGCCTGAAATATAAGATGAAAACTGTATTTTTACATTTTGGAGCTGAAACACAGTTTAGATTAAATCCAGCTCTTATAAGTTTCCATTGCAAATTACCAAAGGATTTTAAATTAAATTGTTAACGTGCCTCTCTTCTTTTGGTGCTGAATGCCCTAATGGATCTTCTAGGAACCTGGGATGGAGGGCATGTGTGGAAATGTTCTTTGTAGTAACTTTTCTCTGGGTTTAATTTGCACTGCATACAATGAGTACACTCTCATTATGTTTTTTCCTGGGAGAGCTGAAACTAAATTGTAGCAGTGTGTTTAGAGGGAAACACATTTAAGCTATTTGTATGAAGATAAATAATGATTTTGTGGCCAATCTTGAAAGTGTACTGTGTCAGAATGGCATAGGTGTTCTTATTTATTTATGGATAACTGAATAAACGTATAGTTTTGAAATAGTTTGGTCTTGTGTTGTTGATTTCTGATAAAAGTTTGAAGTGTTGCTGAAAATGATTTTTTAAAGTTACTCTTCAAATCGTATAGTATTCAACCTGTATTGATCACCTCTAATATAATATGTTTTAAAATGATATGTAAGATAGATGAATAAGATAAATTTCCCTAACTTCTAGGAGCTTGTGATTCAACTGGCTGGATAATGCATGTACTTGAATAAATGTGAGGCAGTTAGATCTATGAAAGATTGTCCTAAGAAGAGCAGAGAAGTGATACTGTGGCTGTGCGGAGGGGGACGGATCAGGGATGGCTCTCAGCAAATAGGTGATGTAACCTTCTTTGATTAAATCCCAATGGCATGAATGCTCTTAAGGGTCTTTTTCTTCTTGATTTTGCATGGTTCACAGTTTAAACAAATGATTGGGTGAAAATGCTCAAATACTAGAAGGAAGAGGGGAATGACATTTAGCATAACACGTAGGTGCTAGGCACAGACATGATAGAAATGATTTTGTCCCAAAGACCCTACTCCCCCCACCAAGGCCATATAGAACCAATCCTCTAATTAATCTTTAAAAAATATAATTTGCTTGTCACAGGCAGTAACCCAGTCTTGATTTAGAGTTTTTAATCCAGAACTTTCTGAATTTTCATCTTCACTGGTTTTGTACTAAACCCTTGGTGAACCTAGGTAATTCAAAAGAATGTTAAGGAAGCCCTACCATTTTAGCCATCATGCCTGAAAATTATCTGTTTATTCTCCCTAAACCTGTTTATAATTCATTTGCATTAAAGATAAAACTCATTTATATATTTCAGTTCCAGCAGCATAAGGGAGGCATTATTTGAACACAAACTGCAGTTATGCAAAAGAATTTATTTGAACATAAGGACAATTAACCAAAATACTATGTAAGTTTTCCATCATTTATGAAGAAAAAGAAAGCTCAGTAAAGAAAATTATATATAATGCATAAATCTGTTATCAATGCAGATGACTCCTAATCCCCACTCTGAAGAGAATATGAACAGCAGGAATGTATCCAAGGATTCTTTCATATATCAGTGACAAGAATTCTTATGGAACAGGAGAAGGGAGTTAAGTTATGGTACTGTTTAGCCAAGACGCCTATCAGTGCCAAAAAAAAAAAAAAAAATCTCAGGACTCTTTTGGTTAGACGGGTAAGAATCAATTCCAGAAAGTTAAAAAATCTGTATAAAAATAGTTTGTGACACAATTTGATTATGCTTGCTTGTGTTAGAAGTCCTTCTTTCAGTGTGGTAGTAAATCACATTAAGTAATATTCTTATTTTTCATTTAAAAAACCCAATATTTTTCTTCATCAAGCTACACCTCCAAATACAGTTGTAGAAACTATTACAAGTTAAGAAAAATTTGCATTTAATGACTAGAAATATCATCATAAATATTATAAAACATATTAATAAATTCCAGAATAATATAGGGAGTAAAAGAGATGAGTAGTAGATATTAAGTTAAAAATAAACACCTGATTTTGATATGTGGTTTGGCATCCTAATAATTATTTCTGGCACATGCATCGAGTTATTCAAAGTAATCATTTAAACTTGAAAATATGTTTCCTTTTAATATAATTTATATAAATTGAATAGAGTTATTTATTAACAGCCTTTAAAGTACCCAGAAAAGTTTGTCATATTTTTGAGGAAGGAGAACTATATGTCTCTTCTTGAAGTGAGATTTGAATGTTCCAAATATTCCAAGGCTGTATAAACACCTTTTGTAACTGTTTTTTCTTTGTCTTTACATTGGTCTATGAACTATTGTAAAGGTTTTGAAGGGTAGTATAACCCCTGACTCCTCAAAGAATTCTTACTTATAAGAGCATTCAGCTCAGTTTTGGACTTCTATTTCAATTCAGTTGCAAATTCTTTTGTTATTTTTATTACATACTGAATATATATCTGTTTATCTCAAAGAGCTGTTGGAAGATAATGACTACTAACTACAGTCTTCACCTATAGTCTAAACAATGACCTTTGGCAAATCTCCCCAAGTGTTCAATTGAGGGGATGCTGTGTTTTTAATTTGGGGCTCTTTATGGTTGATTATGTCACAATAGTAGAGCTACGGACTTTAAAAAATAGGGGAGAAGTGCCTTTACCCAAACTCTCTCCTTCTTACCAAACTCAGGAAGAATAAGAGGTTAAAGGGAGAAACTGGGAGTGGCAGAGGGTCATTTGCATGTGCTCAGAAGTGAAAATATGGAATTAATGTTGAGAAACAACTTTTGAAGTGACAGTCTCCTTCGTTTTCTCTCAAATTTAAGCAATCTTTGGGGATTATAGGTTTTGTGGGCATGGTTAGGAGTTAAAGACTTTTAAAAATAATATTAAATATGCTTCAGAGGAAACTATTTGTGTAGTTTGAGAGAGGAATGATTAAATTTAATCATCCAATCTCATTTGAGGTCAAAGTTACTTGTGTTTATACATGTTGTATGGCATTTAACTTTGATACATGTATATATTCACCCTGTTTAAAACATTATAGGTGTTTTTAACTTAGGATACAACATAAACAGTTTAAAATTCTTCGGAATGAATGACTGTATTTTGCCATAATTAAGGGGTATAACGAAAAAAAATAAGTGGATGGTCAGTGCTCTGGTTGGTCTGTGGCCAGCTAGGTTCTGACTTCATTGACACGTTTCATGGAAAGGGTGTTTTAATGAAGGATGGAATTGTAGATAATTCATTCCATGCTGTGAGGTTAACCACAAGACTCTAAGAAATCACAAAACTTATTACTCCTGCAGATGTGCTGGAACTAAAAGCAGGGATTGAAATTCTGAAAGCACAGAGGTTTTTTCTGACTTGATTTTATCTTGAAGCATACTGTGGTTAGGTGGCCAGATAAAAAACTATAAATAAATAGGCTAAATAAATATATATAATATATAAATAAAAAGAAGTGTTCTCAAAAAAGCAGGGAAATATATATGTTATATAATATATTATATATAATATATTACAAATAGAAGTATTAACACTGGCGTTGACTTCCCTGTGAAAACAGTATGAAGCAGCACAATTACGGGGCATATTTACACTTTCAGCATTTACCACTTCAAAATTATCTCAATTGTACTGCTGGAACACCAATAAAAAGAAGTGTTCTCAAAAAAGCAGGGAAAAAATATATAAAATTTATATAAATAGCTCAACTTATTTTAAATAATAAGGAATTTATTACTTGACATAATAAAATGTCTGAAGGCTTATCTCAAGGAAGACTCAAGTTTGGTTAAAACTCCAAGTTGGTATTTCTGGGATCTCATCAAAAACTCAGGTTCTTTTCACTCAAATCTTAGAATATTAATTCCCTCGTGGTTATACTATGATCACAGCAGGTCCAAATATCCCATCTTTACACTCTTACATGCAGAATAGAAAAAGGATTATCTTTTTCCTTGTAGCCATATTTATAATTAAAACAAAATTTCACAGGGATCTTTCCAGTGGAATTTTTTCAAGTCTCAGTAAGCAGTCAAGGGGAGTGGGATGACCTTGTTCAGCCTAAGGCAGTCATTATTTCCTCAAGTCAAATGTGGGAAAGATGAAGACCAGAGCAAAAATCAGGATTCAGCAGACACAGAGAAGAAGGAGGAGGAGGAGGAGGAGGAGGAGCAGAAAAGAAGAAGAAGAAGAAGAAGAAGAAGAAGAAGAAGAAGAAGGAGAAGGAAGAAGAGGAGGAAGGAAGAAGAAGAGAAGAAGGAGAAGGAGAAGGAGAAGAAGAAAAGAAGAAGAAAAGAAGAAGAGGAAGAAGAGGAAGAGGAGGAAGAGGAGGAAGAGGAAGAAGAGGAAGAAGAGGAAGGAGAAGGAGAAGAAGAAGAAGAAGAAGAAGAAGAAGAAGAAGAAAAGAAGAAGAAGAAGAAGAAGAAGAAACTATTGAATAGACAGCCCACAATATATGCTACTGGTAAGAGTCAACCTATGTGCCAAAGAAGTTAGCCATAATAATAATAATAATCCCTCACATATATTAAGCTGAAAACAAAGCATTATAAATTGGAATGTATTTCACTTTGTCATCAGTTAAGTGTACTTTTAAAATATCAGTAACTGTGTTATACTTTCCCAAAGATTCCTGTATCCACAGAGGTCATCACAAACTGGCAAGAACTGCCATAGACACTCAGGGAAACACACAAATCATCAGGAGTCTTTACTTCAATTCAACTAACATTTTTGTGAGCCTAGATTCTGCTAATATAAAAATGATTTAAAGTAGTTTCTGCCCTCAAGGAACTAATGAGTATGAACGATAGATGGTGTGACAGGTAGCTACCAAAATGATTGCAATAGACATGTAAATATCTGAAGAAAATGGCAGCACCCAGGTTTTGCATCTCTCATTATTTTCCCCCCAAATAATACAGAATAGCGTTATGAAAAGTAAAATGACACAAAAACTGTACCTTCAAGCATAGCTTGAAGTCAGAGAATGCCCAAACTTCAATATAACTGTAAATAAAAGGAAACCCAATTCTAGTGGATGATCTCATGCTGGACTGGTGGTGGTAGAAGCCAAGCAAATGTTGACTGAGATTAACTGTGAGAGAGGGAAAAGAGGGGAGCTAGAGACAGGCCTGAAGTTCATCTGAAACCATCAACAGAAAGAATTAGTCCATCCTCAGGATGAAAATATATTAAAAGTGTCCTGGTGAATCAAAGATAAAATATAGAGAAGGGACTTAAAAATATCCATGATATGATGTGATAGGCTTTGGGATGCATAGTTTTTGGTGAAGGAGAAGACAAATGGGAAGAAGGAGGCACCCTTTGGAAACTGGGTGTTGAAGAGAAAAAGAAGCAAAATGGAAAACTTAGGATCCTACAAGGCAAAAGAGAATGGAAATAATTGGAATACATATGTTACTCTTCACCAACAAAAAACAAAACAAAACCACACTAAAATATCTGCACTGATAGAAGAGAATGTTTTAAAAATAGTATCAGAATTATGGGATACATTAAAAATTCCTTTCACTAAAAACTATTAGTAGTAAAAAAGAAAAAAATAATTGAGTTGAAAACTAGAATAATAACTATTAAATCAAAAGAAAGCACAAGGGCTTCCCTGGTGGCGCAGTGGTTGAGAGTCCGCCTGCCGATGCAGGGGACACGGGTTCGTGCCCCAGTCTGGGAAGATCCCACAGGCTGTGGAGTGGCTGGACCTGTGAGCCATGGCCGCTGAGCCTGCGCGTCCAGAGCCTATGCTCCGCAATGGGAGAGGCCACAACAGTGAGAGGCCTGCGTACCGCAAAAAAAAAAAAAAAAAAAAAAACAAACAAAAAAAAAAAAAAACAAGCACAAAACAAAAGCAGTATAGATAAAAGCTGAAATTAACGAGGTAGAGAATAGTAAGACAGTAAGTCTATTAAATCAAAATCCTGTTTTTTGAGAAAAAAGTAACAGATATCTGCTTATTTGAGCAAAAATAAATACAGGAAAGTAAACCAAAAACTGATGAGATTAGTTAGCTAAAGAAGGTAAATGAAAACAGGAGGAAAGAATGGGAAGAAAGGACTAAATATGGTATAGAAGGAATGATGAAGGGATGACATTCAGCATATATCTTTGCTTAGTTTGGCTTTTAGTATGTTGGTAATATTTCACATATGTAAAATATAAAAAAATAATTAAAATTAACCAGGACATGGGGAGAATCCAAACTAGAATAAAATTAGTAATGAACAAACATAAGTTTGTTACAGAAAATTAACATAACTGTACTGAGGGGTTAGGGAAGAAAAACACTCACCTAATTAACATGGGGAAAGAGCATTTTGACTTGGTATTGCAAAGCCAAAGACAAAAATGAATGGACACAAATATGGTATTATAGTAAGTAAATTTTTCTTCATGACATTATGGGTTAGCATTTCTGAAGCTACTTTGTGTGCAAACACATTGTGGATAATGAAAACTGGAGGTTTATCACAATCAGAGAAAAGAGTTACAAATATGGAAAGAAGTAATACTAAACTGAATACTCTGGTGTTGAATTGTAACTACATATATACAGATATATGTGTATATGAATATACATGTTGTTTCCTAGCTTTGCTCACCGAGAAGCAATAAAGCCCGAGGAGCATTAAGCTCAGCTGGCTTCCATAGCTTGATACCATTCTCCAATTAAAAGAATGAGACTAACTTGGAGAAGTGATTGAACCATATCTGGGTCAGGGAAAGTTCATGATAAGCCTGCATGTTGAAAGGACACAGGAACCAACTTGAAGGAGCTCCCAATGACCAAATATGAAATAATTAGATCCAAAAAATAAATAATTATAATAATGAATGTCATTCCCAAAAACAAATAAAAATCTGTGAGTTCACTGAGTTATAGACAATTGAATAAGTAATTTATATATTTTTTTTTTTGCCCTTCCCCCTCCCCATATCCTCAAGTCCATTCTCTAGTAGGTCTGTGTCTTTATTCCTGTCTTACCCCTAGGTTCTTCGTGACATTTTTTTTTTTCTTAAATACCATATATATATGTGTTAGCATACAGTATTTGTCTTTCTCTTTCTGACTTACTTCACTCTGTATGACAGACTCTAGGACTATCTACCTCATTACAAATAGCTCAATTTCGTTTCTTTTTATGGCTGAGTAATATTCCATTGTATATGTGTGCCACAACTTCTTTATCCATTCATCTGATGATGGGCACTTAGGTTGTTTCCATCTCTGGGCTATTGTAAATAGAGCTGCAATGAACATTTTGGTACATGACTCTTTTTGAATTATGGTTTTCTCAGGGTATATGCCCAGTAGTGGAATTGCTGGGTCATATGGTAATTCTATTTGTAGGTTTTTAAGGAACCTCCCTACTGTTCGCCACAGTGGCTGTATCAATTTACATTCCCACCAACAGTGCAAGAGTGTTCCCTTTTCTCCACACCCTCTCCAGCATTTATTGTTTCTAGATTTTTTGATGATGGCCATTCTAACTGGTATAAGATAATATCTTATTGTAGTTTTGATTTGCATTTCTCTAATGATTAATGATGTTGAGCATTCCTTCATGTGTTTGTTGGCAGTCTGTATATCTTCATTGGAAAAATGTCTATTTAGGTCTTCTACCCATATTTGGATTGGGTTGTTTGTATTTTTGTTATTGAGCTGCATGAGCTGCTTATAAATTTTGTAGGTTAATCCTTTGTCAGCTGCTTCATTTGCAAATATTTTCTCCCATTCTGAGGGTTGTCTTTTGGTCTTGTTTATGGTTTCCTTTGCTATGCAAAAGCTTTGAAGTTTCATTAGGTCCTATTTGTTTATTTTTGTTTTTATTTCCATTTCTCTAGGAGGTGGGTCAAAAAGGATCTTGCTGTGATTTATGACACAGAATGCTCTGCCTATGTTTTCCTCTAAGAGTTTGATAGTTTCTGGCCTTACATTTAGGTCTTTAATCCATTTTGAGCTTATTTTTGTGTATGGTGTTAGCGAGTGATCTAATCTCATACTTTTACATGTACCTGTCCAGTTTTCCCAGCACCACTTATTGAAGAGGCTGTCCTTTCTCCATTGTACATTCCTGCCTCCTTTATCAAAGATAAACCATGCACCATATGTGTGTGGGTTTACTTCTGGGCTTTTTATCCCGTTCCATTGATTTATCTTTCTGTTTTTGTGCCAGTACCATACTGTCTTGATTACTGTAGCTTTGTAGTATAGTCTGAAGTCAGGGCGCCTGATTCCTCCAGCTCCATTTTTCATTCTCAAGATTGCTTTGCCTATTTGGGGTCTTTTGTGTTTCCATACAAATTGTGAAATTTTTTGTTCTAGTTCTCTGAAAAATGCCAGTGGTAGTTTGATAGGGATTGCATTGAATCTGTAGATTTCTTTGGGTATTAGAGTCATTTTCAAAATGTTGATTCTTCCAATCCAAGAACATGGTATATCTCTCCATCTATTTGTATCATCTTTAATTTCTTTCATCAGTGTCTTATAAATTACTACATAGAGGTCTTTTGTCTCCTTAGGTAGGTTTATTCCTAGATATTTTATTCTTTTTGTTGCAGTGGTAAATGGGAGTGTTTTCTTGATTTCATTTTCAGATTTTTCATCATTAGTGTATAGGAATGCCAGAGATTTCTGTGCATTAATTTTGTATCCTGTTACTTTACCAAATTCATTGATTAGCTCTAGTAGTTTTCTGGTAGCATCTTTAGGATTCTCTATGTATAGTATCATGTCATCTGCAGACAGTGACAGCTTTACTTGTTTTCCGATTTGGATTCCTTTTATTTCCTTTGCTTCTTTGATTGCTATGGCTAAAACTTCCAAAACTATGTTGAATAAGAGTGGTGAGAGTGGGCAACCTTGTCTTGTTCCTGATCTTAGTGGAAATGCTTTCAGTTTTTCACCATTGAGGATGAGGTTGGCTGTGGGTTTGTCCTATATGGCCTTTATCATGTTGAGGAAAGTTCCCTCTATGCCTACTTTCTGCAGGGCTTTTATCATAAATCGGTGTTGAATTTTGTCGAAAGCTTTTTCTGCATCTATTGAGATGATCATATGGTTTTTCGCCTTTAATTTGTTAATATGGTGTATCACGTTGATTGATTTGTGTATATTGAAGAATCCTTGCACTACTGGAATACCCCACTTGATCATCATGTATGATCCGTTTAATGTGCTGTTGGATTCTGTTTGCTCGTATTTTGTTGAGGATTTTTGCATCTATGTTCATCAGTGGTATTGGCCTGTAGTTTCCTTTCTTTGTGACATCCTTGGCTGGTTTTGGTATCAGGGTGATGGTGGCCTCGTAGAATGAGTTTAGGAGTGTTCCTCCCTCTTGTATATTTTGGAAGACTTTGAGAAGGATAGGTGTTAGCTCTTCTCTAAATGTTTGATAGAATTCGCCTGTGAAGCCATCTGGTCCTGGGCTTTTGTTTGTTGGAAGATTTTTAATCACAGTTTCAATTTCAGTGCTTGTGATTGGTCTGTTCATATTTTTCATTTCTTCCTGATTCAGTCTTGGCAGGTTGTACATTTCTAAGAATTTGTCCATTTCTTCCAGGTTGTCCATTTTATTGGCATAGAGTTGCTTGTAGTAATCTCTTATGATCTTTTGTATTTCTGCAGTGTCAGTTGTTACTTCTACTTTTTCATTTCTAATTGTATTGATTTGAGTCTTCTCCCTTTTTTTCTTGATGAATCTGGCTAATGGTTTATCAATTTTGTTTATCTTCTCAAAGAACCAGCTTTTAGTTTTATTGGTCTTTGCTATTGTTTCCTTCATTTCTTTTTCATGTATATCTGATCTGATCTTTATGATTTCTTTCCTTCTGCTAACTTTGGAGTTTTTTTGTTCTTCTTTTTCTAATTGCTTTAGATGCAGGGTTAGTTTGTTTATTCGAGATATTTCCTGTTTCTTAAGGATTGTATTGCTATAAACTTCTCTCTTAGAACTGCTTTTGCAGCATCCTATAGATTTTGGGTCGTCGTGTCTTCATTGTCATTTGTTTCTAAGTATTTTTTGATTTCCTCTTTGATTTCTTCAGTGATCACTTCGTTATTAAGTAGTGTATTGTTTATCCTCCATGTGTTTGTATTTTTTACAGATCTTTTCCTGTAACTGATATCTAGTCTCATAGCATTGTGGTGGGAAAAGATACTTGATACAATTTCAGTTTTCTTAAATTTATCAAGGCTTGATTTGTGACCCAAGATATGATCTATCCTGGAGAATGTTCCATGAGCACTTGAGAATAATGTGTATTCTGTTGTTTTTGCATGGAATGTCCTATAAATATCAATTAAGTCCATCTTGTTTAATGTATCATTTAAAACTTGTGTTTCCTTATTTATTTTCATTTTGGATGATCTGTGCATTGGTCAAAGTGGGGTGTTAAAGTCCCCTACACTGAATGTGTTACTGTCGATTTCCCCTTTTATGGCTGTTAGTATTTGCCTTATGTATTGAGGTGCGCCTATGTTGGGTGCATAAATATTTACAATTGTTATATCTTCTTCTTGGATCAATCCCTTGATCATTATGTAGTGTCATTCTTTGTCTCCTCTAATAGTCTTTATTTTAAAGTCTATTTTGTCTGATATGAGAATTGCCGCTCCAGCTTTCTTTTGCTTTCCATTGAAATATGGTTTGGTTTCCATGAAATATCTTTTCCCATCCCCTTACTTTGAGTCTGTACGTGTCTCTAGGTCTGAAGTGGGTCTCTTGTAGGCAGCAAATATATGGGTCTTGTTTTTGTATCCATTCAGCCAATCTGTGACTTTTGGCGGGAGCATTTAATCCATTTACATTTAAGGTAATTATCGATATGTATGTTCCTATTCCCATTTTCTAAATTGTTTTGGGTTTGTTATTGTAGGTCTTATCCTTCCCTTGTGTTACTTGCCTAGAGAAGTTCCTTTAGCATTTGTTGTAAGGCTGGTTTGGTGGTGCTGAACTCTCTCAGCTTTTGCTTGTCTGTAAAGGTTTTAATTTCTCCATCAAATCTGAATGAGATCCTTGCTGACTAGAGTAATCTTGGTTGCAGGTTTTTCTCCTTCATCACTTTAAATATGTCCTGCCAGTCCCTTCTGGCTTGCAGAGTTTCTGCTGAAAGATCAGCTGTTAACCTTATGGGGATTCCCTTGTGTGTTATTTGTTGTTTATCCCCTGCTGCTTTTAATATGTTTTCTTTGTATTTAATTTTTGACAGTTTGATTAATATGTGTCTTGGCATATTTCTCCTTGGATTTTTCCTGTATCAGACTCTCTGTGCTTCCTGGACTTGATTAACTATTTCCTTTCCCATATTAGGGAAGTTTTCAACTATAATCTCTATAATCTCTTCAAATATTTTCTCAGTCCCTTTCTTTTTCTCTCCTTCTTCTGGAATCCCTATAATTCGAATGTTGGTGCATTTAATGTTGTCCCAGAGGTCTCTGAGACTGTCCTCAGTTCTTTTCATTCTTTTTTCTTTATTCTGCTCTGCAGTAGTTATTTCCACTATTTTATCTTCTAGGTCACTTATCCGTTCTTCTGCCTCAGTTATTCTGCTATTGATCCCATCTACAGTATTTTTAATTTCATTTATTGTGTTGTTCATCATTGTTTGTTTCATCTTTAGTTATTCTAGGTCCTTGTTAAATGTTTCTTTCATTTTGTCTATTCTATTTCCAAGATTTTGGATCATCTTTACTAGCATTATTCTGAATTCTTTTTCAGGTAGACTGCTTATATCTTCTTCATTTGTTCGATCTGGTGGGTTTTTATCTTGCTCCTTCATCTGCTGTGTGTTTGTCTGTCTTCTCATTTTGCTTATCTTACTGTGTTTGGGGTCTCCTTTTTGCAGGCTGCAGGTTTGTAGTTCCCGTTGTTTTTTGTGTCTGTCCCCAGTGGCTAAGGTTGGTTCAGTGGGTTGTGTAGGCTTCCTGGTGGAGGGGACTAGTGCCTGTGTTCTGGTGGATGAGGCTGGATCTTGTCTTTCTGGTGGGCAGGTCCATGTCTGGTGGTGTGTTTTGCGGTGTCTGTGGACTTATTATGATTTTAAGCAGCCTCTCTACTAGTGGGTGGTGTGTTCCTGTCTTGCTAGTTGTTTGGCATAGGGTGTCCAGCACTGTAGCTTGCTGGTCGTTGAGTGAAGCTGGGTGCTGGTGTTGAGATGGAGATCTCTGGGAGATTTTCACCATTTGATATTATGTGGAGCTGGGAGGTCTCTTGTGGACCAGTGTCCTGAATTTGGCTCTCCCACCTCAGAGGCACAGCACTGACTCCTGGCTGCAGCACCAAGAGCCTTTCATCTACACAGCTCAGAATAAAAGGTAGAAAGAAAGAATTAGTAGTAGTAGAAAGAAAGAAAGAAAGGAGGCAGGGAGGAAGGGAGGAAGGAAGGAAGAAGGGAAGGAAGGAAAAAAAGAAAGAAAGAAGCTAATGTAAAATAAAATAAAGTAAAATAAAATATAATAAAGTTATTAAAAAAATAATTATTAAGAAAAAGAAAAGGGACAGATAGAACCTTAGGACAAATGGTGGAAGCAAATCTATACAGACAAAATCTCACACAGAAGCATACATACACACTCACAAAAAGAGGAAAAGGGGAAAAAATCGTAAATCTTGCTCTCAACGTCCATCTCCTCAATTTGGGATGATTCGTTGTCTATTCATGTATTCCACAGATGCAGGGTACATCAAGTTGATTGTGGAGCTTTAATCCGCTGCTTCTGAGGCTGCTGGGAGAGATTTCCCTTTCTCTTCTTTGTTCTCACAGCTCCCGGTGCTAAGCTTTGGATTTGGCCCCGCCTCTGCATGTAGGTCGCTGGAGGGCCTCTGTTCTTCGCTCAGACAGGACGGGGTTAAAGGAGCCGCTGACTGGGGGGCTCTGGCTCACTCAGGCCAGGGAAGGGAGGGGCATGGAGTGCGGGGCGAGCCTGTGGCTACAGAGGCCGGCATGACGTTGCACCAGCCTGAGGCACACCGTGCATTTCCCGGGGGAGTTGTCCCTGGATCCTGGGACCCTGGCAGTGGCTGGCTGCACAGGCTCCCCGGAAAAGGGGTGTTGATAGTGACCTGTGCTCACACACAGGCTTCTTGGTGGCGGCAGCAGCCTTAGCGTCTCATACCCGTCTCTGTGGTCCGCGCTTTTAGCCGCGGCTCGCGCCCGTCTCTGGAACTCCTTTAAGCAGCGCTCTTAATCCCCTCTACTCGCGCACCAGGACACAAAGAGGGAAGAAGTCTCTTGCCTCTTCAGCAGGTCCAGACTTTTCCCCGGACTTCCTCCCGGCCAGCTGTGCCACACTAGCCCCCTTCAGGCTGTGTTCACGCCAACAACCCCAGTCCTCTTCCTGCAGTCCGACCGAAGCCCAAGCCTCAACTCCCAGCCCCGCCCACCCTGGCGGGTGAGCAGACAAGCCTCTCAGGCTGGTGAGTGCTGGTCGGCACCGATCCTCTGTGCGGGAATCTGTCCACTTTGCCCTCCGCACCCCTTTTGCTGTGCTCTCCTCCGCGGCTCCGAAGCTTCCCCCTCCGCCACCCGCAGTCTCCGCCCACGAAGGGGCTTCCTAGTGTGTGGAAACCTTTCCTCCTTCACAGCTCCCTCCCACTGGTGCAGGTCCCATCCCTATTCTTTTGTTTCTGTTTATTTTTTCTTTTGCCCTACCCAGGTACATGGGGAATTTCTTGCCTTTTGGGAGGTCTGAGGTCTTCTGCCAGTGTTCAGTAGGTGTTCTGTAGGAGTATGTTCTACGTGTAGATGTATTTCTGGTGTATCTGTGGGGAGGAAGGTGATCTCCGCATCTTACTCTTCCGCCATCTTGAATAAGTAATTTAAATTGTGGTAGTTTTAGAGTAAAAGTCCAAGTAATAAATGGAGAGGAAAGAATGGAAATTGAAATCACTGTATGGCAAGCACCACAGTAATAATTGCTACATCAGTGAATGCTAGAATTAGTTGGAAAAAGTATGGGACACAGGATTATAACATAGTCTCAAAGTATACATCTAAAGGATTCTTATTAATTACACAGGAAAAAAACATTTTTTTAAATAATTATTTTTGGTGTAACCTGTAGACACCATCTCAGTCAATCAGTAACAGACACATTGCCACCACCTGTCTCCTGATGTGATGCACTGAGAGGAAAACATCACTTATGTGGAATTCTTATAAAAATACAAAACCTGAATTTAATCATGTGACAGCACACTTACAATGAGGACTTGGCCATAAAATCACTGGCCATTGTCTATTGTCAAGGCCTTGAAACCTAACCAAAGAAAGAAACACTGTAACCGATTACAGAAAACTGAGAGGTGACATCCAAATGCAGTGTGAGATCCTCAGTTGGATCCTTGATCATAAATGTGTATTAGTAGGAGAAGTGGTTTATTAGTGTCTTCTATACATTATTTAATAGTGTAGTATCACTGTTAATTTTCTGATTCTGATACTTTCCTATGGTTGTACAAATGTTACCTTTTGTAGAAGCTTAGCGAAGGGTAAATGGGAATACTTTGTACGATTTTTACAACTTTTTATAAATCTGAAATTGTTTCAAAAAGAAATGTAAAAATTAGAAAAAGCATACATTGCAGCATGTGTAATGATAGCAGAAAGTATATATTCAAAATTAGCACATATACATGTGAGAATAATTTGGTCAAGAGGTTGTCAGAGAAAGATTTATTAAGGAGGGTAAAAGTTCATTGGTTTTGGAAAAATATTTTAAAATTCTCTAGATGAGCAAAGGTTTTAATTTGCTAATTTGAACATTCCAGTAGGGAGATATACAACAGCAAATAGCCCTTCTCAATCTTATCCAACTTTTTCTCGTGGAACCCCTCATTGACATAAGTTCCAAGAAATGCACTTTACTAAATGCTAATGCAAGCAGTGGGTAGCCAAGAGAATGTTTTTAGTATGGAATGGATGTGAAAAGATTAACCTTCATAGAAATGGAGTCCAATCATTTGCTCCAAAACATACATATGCATAATAGGGATCTTAGCTTGTGTCCACACCTTCAGCCCCTTGCTGGGACTCAGGCATACCTGGGTATATTTGGTGAGCTGATAGGACAAGCCCCAAAAGAGGTTCATTTGCACTGGGTTGAGGAAGCTTTTGGAAAAGACTTCATGCTTTGGCCGTATATCTGGCAAACTGATAAAGTGGCAGGAAGTTAGTTTTGAAGAATCTGTCAGCAGAACAATACTAACAGTGACTATGATGACGATGATGACAAACTAACTGTATCAGAATAATTTTCCAGGCACGATGGATTTAAGCTGAACAGAGAGACTTATGTGCTGAATGGGAAGAATGGCAAGGAATAGATACTTCTTGGCTTGGTTCTATGTTTAGATCCCAGTGAATGAGGAAGTTGAAGTAAAACCTAAAAGACGCTCTTCACTACCCTGAATTAAACAGGGCTGTGCTAACCATGATATCGCACCATTCTCACAGAAACCTGCAGCTTCGGTCCCAAGTCTTTCAGCACTCTCAGATGATGCCGGCAGCAGCCAGAGCTTTTCCCTTGCTCTCCCTGATGAATCATTGGCAAAGATCACCAGCAAAACAGGTAGAAAGGGTTAGATCATGAACACATTTCTCATATACCCCAGAGCAATCCCCACAGTACATAAAGGTGGTTAACATTGGCATTTTGAGTTCTAGCCACTTTGTGAAACTATTTTGTGGTTTCTGTCTGGTGCTAGGGAAACCAGGAAAGGTCCTGTTCTTCCCATTCCTTCTACAGATCCACAGTGATTGGATATGGTTGTTCTTTGGTGTCATGGCTGACTTGGCCTACCTCACTGAGTTTCAATAAACAGCAACTGACATTATACTTTTAAGTAAAATCTGAGCAAATCAGTAAAGTGACTTGAATGCATTATGATTGCAAATAGGTATAAAACATAACCTCCATAGCTAAAACTTGTTTTTCAATGTGCTCTGTGATATGTCACCATCACATTATTTTTCACGCAAAGAGAAATTAATTACTGCTGTATCTCTAGGTGCACGTGTGGGCACGTGTATGGACTGTAGGAAGGATGCTGGGAACGTAGAGTAGAAATGTGTGAGGTGACTGCATTTAAGGGTTTGACTTATCATTTTAATTTGTTTAGTTATATATTTTTAGTGTACCACCTTTTGACCTTTCTATGCCACTTAGTGGTAGATTTCTTCTATATTTCCATTATCAAAAACTGTATGTATGTTACTCTAATTTCACAATTAAAGAGATGCACGAATCATAAAAATTTCTTTTTTAGGCCCTTTGGATAGTTGCCTTTTATAACATCCTCATTCTTTCAAGTATATTCCAGACTAGCCTGGATTTTCTTTGTGTTTTTGCTAGTGGTTCTGTGTACAACTATTTAGGATATGGATATATTTTCAATCACATGTCCTGTCTCAGTTTACCTTTTCCTGGACAAATAAAACTTTTTTTGTTGTAGTTGCTTAGCTACAGTACTATATACACTCTCAGATCTAGAGTTTTAATGAATTTTCCTGATATGAATATATTTCATGTGATTCTAATCCAAACAAAACATCCTATTCATTTTGCCACTGAATAGGAAATGATCCCAGCTGAGGAATACTCAGCCTCCTCTATGGTTTGCTAATAGGTTATTATTAACATCTTTTTGGGCAATTAAACTCCCTAGCTGGGAATTCTTCTTCCAAATGTCTAAGTTTTCCTTGCCGTCAACAAGAACAAGGCAGCTGCCCTTGGAGCACAACTCTGGGCCTAGTCAGTTGTCTGTGCACAGTCTTGTCACTGCTAGGGATGTTCCCGTCCAACTCGAGAGTTCGCTGCTGTTACATGAAAAGCTACTCAGGGTAGGAATAAAACTCCTAAGATGGTTGATACCATCTATTATTCCTGGGACCAATGAGGATTTGGGGAGAATAGTGGAAAGATGAACTGAATGCTGTGATATAATTTCGCTCAAACGTGGGTTGCATGAAAAGATCAATATGGGTAAGGACAGTCTTAAGTTAGAAAATGCTGTCCTCTACACACAACCTCAAAACTTTGTCTTCTATCTTAGCTATTCTAAGCTCTCGGTAAATATTTCTGCTTCCATGTTATATATCTATACTTAGCCTCTTTTTAATTTCCCTGTAAGATAATAATAGTATATGGTAAAATAATGCCATGCTCATGAAAAAGCTTCATAATTCAAAAACAGGCTTACAAATGGGTCATCTTGTTTGGTCTTGAAAGCAACTATGTGAAATACATAGGGATTCTATTATTATTATTCATTTTTAAATCTGGATACCAGAGGATTTAAATGATTTGGTCATGTTCATATAAACACATATTAACAGGTTGAGGTCCAGGTCTTACAACTACGAAAATCAGGACTGTTCCAACCATGCTCTTCTCATACTCTTCCCTCACTGGTTCTTTCTCTCAGCTTCTTTTATTCTGCTATTGTCCTCATTTTGCCATAGTATTTGGTTACCTTGATGCTTGCTGTTTGTATAACTTCTTAATCCCTGTTTTTTGAATTCCTCACTCATAACTTCTTTTACCAAACCTGCATAGAATTATAAAATCATAGGTCTTTAATCTTAGAAGGCACAAACTTTATTCTAAATCCCAAAGAATGATTTTTTTCCACAAAATCCTGGATATATGTTCTTCTACTTTTTCTTGAGTATCTCATTCAAATTTTGATCCTAGTTTTGCAACCTGGAGCTAACAAAGTTTTGTTCTTTTAATACTCAAAGACAGATTTCATTTTCTAAAACCTCTATTTTTGTAGGCTTAAATAATCTTAATTTTATTAATTATTCATCCTTGGGTTTCAAATCAGTTAGAGATCTTTTGGATATAAGTGACAAAAAACATGATCCAAACTTAAACTTTATAAAGGAATTTATTTTCTTACACAACCGAAATATCTAGAATTAGGACTATCTACAAGATTGAATTGGTATAGTGTCAAAAACACTCCCATGGAGATTATAGAAGGACAGCATGAAGGAATTCTGGAGTAAGGGAAATGTTCTGTATTATGACTGTGGTGGTGGATACTCAACGCTCTGCATTTGTCAATGGCCATAGGACTATGGTTGGCCAAAAAGTTTGTTTGGTTAATGAATACGTTGTTAAATAAAGTTCTTGGTGAAGATGAAAAATGTGTCTTTTATTTTTACTTAAAACCAAACGAACTTTTTGGCCAGCCCAATATATAAAATACACCATAAAGAGTGTATTTTATTGATGCAATTCTAAAAAAACAATTAGTATGTGGGGATAACCCAAATTGGAATGGAATGTTTATACCTACTGTATTATGGGAGAAAAACCAACTATCTCCATGTTATCCTCACTAACAGTAGAATAATATAACATAGAACAAGAACTATATTTTTTTTTCTTATGTAGCAGATGAATTTTCTGGTGTTGTGTATGAAAGAAGGAAGAAATAGAAATGCCGTCTTTGAATATTACTATACCATATAATAGTCAAAAAATGAGATATTCAATGTAGAAAAAATAATAGAAACTTATTGCTTTGGGTTTACTATGTTCAATATATGGGATTATATTTATATGTTATATGGTAATTACATTTATCTTAATATAGTTCAACAAAAGAAGAAATAATCATTATTTAAACACCTAATTCTATTCCTGACTAGGACTCAATTAGTTGTGTTGAAATCTCAAACCATGTAAATTCCAATATAATATTTTAGGTCATTCAGAAAGTTTTTACAATTGTTAGATCTCAATTTTTTTTTATTTAGAAGAGAGTAAACTAAGTGATTTCTCCAGGTTCTTACTTCTTGATTATTTGATTATACCCCTTGACTCAATTTATTCAGTTTCCCTCTTAGTATTTTTAAGTGCTTTTCTTCCTGTCAAGGAAAATAAAATGTGAGACAAAGAGTAGTATTTATTGGCAACAAGAGTATAGAATTCTATTCATGAAAACCATAAGCAGTCTTTGTGAAAAATACTACTACATTGTACTCAGGTCAAAATGAAAGCTTTTAGTTAATTATATTAATTCATTTTTTAAGAAGTCATTTTATATCCAGGTCTTTGCAGCAGAATGCTGTTATCA
The DNA here is from genome assembly GCF_039906515.1 of Pseudorca crassidens. Lineage (NCBI taxonomy): Eukaryota > Metazoa > Chordata > Mammalia > Artiodactyla > Delphinidae > Pseudorca > Pseudorca crassidens. Next base: position 15,125,135 of record NC_090299.1, read on the forward strand.
AAAGCATAGCTTACTTAAATACTTATTTTAAAAAAACAGCATTTATTAGCTAAAATACTTACTAGCTCTTAAGAAGATTTAGGGATCAAAGCTGTATTTATTTTTAATTCATCTAGTAAGCCATGCAAATCTTTAAGACACTATGTTTGTAATCACACTTCAAACGATGTCAGCCAGTGCACTGGATTTCGTGATGGCTAGGATACTTTAAAATCATTGAAGATATAATTTCTTTTCTTTCCATTAAGTCAAATTCTTCTTTAACATAAAAGTAAGAGTTAGACAAGCATCCAAAAGGCCCATTTGACTTGATTTTGTTTTTCTCATCTTTATTTTTTGCTTCATTTACATTCTCCTTTCTCATGCCTTTGAATGTAAAAATAAGTTGCCTTTTGAACGTTCTGGTATAGTTTAGCATTTATGTTTTAAGTAACTTTTTCCATATGCTTGTTTTTGCCTCCATGGGCTCTCTTTGTCTCAACTTTCTTCAATCCCTACTCCTAAATTAAGGGAAAAAAAATTCTTTAGTTTTCCTTGTTGTGTTTGGCTATGATGTGTAAAATCAGTCATTCCCAGCTCTCTCCTGTAAGTTTATAATTTTAATTAGCTTCCTTATAAAATTTCCCTCCTGACTCCATTTCCCAGTTAAAATAAGTTTCAACTTCCTTGACTCCCAAGAAGTGGGATGTGCAGGAAGACAGTGATTAAAGGATTAAAAAGAAACCTCTAGAAATCCTATTTCTTCTTTGAAGAAAATTAGGTCAAGTTTTGCCATGTTTTCTGCTTGGCTTCAGAGTTCATGGCTGGCCATCAATATTTGATGATTTAAAGTGGCTTTTGGCTCTCTCTTTTAAAAACAAGATTAGTTATGTTTGTCATATGAACTCCTACATTTGTGGTAGCACACACTAGAATTAAGGTTATTACTCTTTTTTCCATTACTGATGTTGTCTTTACTCAGAACCTTTTCAAGGATATTCCTTCTTGAATTGGAAGTTTTAATGCTTGGTCTTAGAGTTTGACCAATTACTATTCATCTGAGCTCATTCAAATCTTCAGACACAGAGTCAAAACAGATAATGGAGCATGGTGGACACAAGTGTGTTAATCCCCCTAAAATAAAAATAAATTAGGTAGTATCTATGCAGTCAACAGAATGGGATGTAACTGAAAGATATAGTCATTCCAATTTTCCAAAGCCTTTCACCAATGTCCTATTAGAAGCAGAATTTAGGAAAAAGATGTGATCAGACTGTTGGATAATACATTGAGAATGAAACTTACCTATTCTATTTTTCATTTTTCTTCTGTCCTGGAAATAAATTCAAAGTCAATGTAAATTACATGATTTGGGTATGCATTTTATTTGAATGTAGAATGATTAATTAAAACTCTTCTCATTTATTTTTCTGACATCACTTCTGTTCTCCATGCTCTCTAGAAGATCATAGATTGTGGCTTAGAGATTTTACATCCAGTATCCTCAATGTCTTTGGACAATGAGTGGTATTCTGGAGCCAGCTTATTCTGGATGAGAGCTGATTGTTAAATATTCAGGAATTTATGAACAGCTGTTAAACATAACTACTATTAAAAACATAAATATATAAATATATAATAAACCATATTCATTGTTCATTCATTGTTTCCTAATTATTATACTATATGTTCCTGAGCTTATTTACATCTATTGTATCTGCCGTGTGGGAATACTGCTTTATGGTGTGCTACTGTTCATCTATTCCTAACTCTATATTCAGTGATGTCATGTTGGTGGTTTGAAATTGGTCATGATGGGAGTATTTACACTGTGTGAATGGAAAATGCTGCTAATCAGACCTTCTTCCCACACCTTTTACTCCAGAGAGTAAAAATTTTGCCAGCCTACCACTGGACATAGCGTACTTAAGAAAAGAACCTAGAACTAATTAAGATTCTTAAAATTGCATTATCCAAGTATCCTAATTTATCTTGGCCTTTGATTATCATATTTATATGATTATTCTAGCTTTTGCAGGAGGAAAATATGGAAGTTAAACAGATATTGAATAAGATTGTGTTTCTCCAGCCTCTATCACCATTGTAAAAACTGCCTTCAAATTCACCTAGATTAGAGAATCAACTGATACAGTACTAAAAGCAATAAAATAGTTCAAGAAATTTAATACATGACCAAAATGACATTTCAACTCACTAGGAAAAGGCTAGAAGATAATCATTTTAGGGTAATTGGTATTGATTTGGAAAAACATAAAATTAGTTTCCAAACCCTCAAAAGTTGTGAAGGGTCTGTAGTTTCCCCCTGCTTATAAGCTAACATATTGGCCTGCTATAGTTTCATTGATGCTGGCAGAAGAAATGAGCCTCTGGGGCCAGAGATGAAGTACAATTTTATTACTCACTACATTCACAGTGGCCAGAGTGTTATAATTTTTGTATCAGTTCCCCAGTGCTCATATCCTGCAGATTTTCACAAAGAGGGCCAGAGGCTACTTGCCACAAAGTGATTTACATTACAGAGAGGGATTCTTTTCTTAGGGAACTAATATAGTGGTCAGTAAGTATGCTTGTCCTGTGCTCTGGAAAGAAGCATTGTCCTCATATGCCAAGACTGTTCACGGTACCAACAGCCTTGAAGATAGACTGGAACATAGGACAGTTACTGCCTTGTTTACATGACATGCAGAAATGAGAGACCTGTGGAGCATTGTCTACCGACACCTACCCCAGGTCATTCATACATGCAGAAAATAAACACCAGGTGAATTAAAGATAAAAATGTAAACATAAATAAACAAGGTAATGGGTAAGTGATATTATACACGTTTTTGAAGAAAATAAAGCAGAAATGTTTTAGACCTTGTGGTAAGGGAGTTCTTCTTCAACAAGGGACAAGTTTTCTTCTTAAAGAAAGAAAATACTGATAAATGTAATTATAAAATCATTTTTTAACTTCAGAACAAAGTAAATGACAAATGACAGACTTGGAGAAATTACGTACACTCTTAATACTGACAACATTATGGTATTGCTGGAAATATGGTATGGCAATGCCTTAAAAACTCTCAAAGATTACTATCCAGAATATATACAGATTTCCTCTCAAGCAATCAAAAAAACAAAACAAACAACAACAACAAAAAGTTTAAGGTAATATAAGCAAACGGTATGATCAGGTTATTTACATAAGAAATAAAAAATACCAATAACAAATTTAAAGAATCCTCAATCTCACTGGAAATTAAATTCATGTTTTATCTTTTTAATCTTTCAGTTTGCTTAATAAGTAAACAAACAGACAAGTAACAAGTGTTTCTGAGTGCAGAGGGACATAAGCATTCCTGTACGGTGTTGGTAGGGGTATCATTTATTACAGTCATTTTAGAGGGTAACTTGGCATTATCTGTTCAAATTTATTATTCACATACCTCAAGACTCAGTAATGTTTTTCATGTTTACTCTGCAGAAACACTTGCTATATTCCCAAGGAGCCATGTATAGCAAAGGTATTAAAATATTGTTTGTCATATTGCAACATAAGAATAACCAAGATAGACAATAAAAAATTGCTAAACTGTGGTACTATTAACAGTTAAGTATCTTCAAGCCATTTTATGTACTGAAAATTATAAACTGCAAGCTGATTTCTACAACATGGTATCACTTATGTAAGTGGAGGGAAGGAAAGGAGAAGGAGGGAGGGGGAAGGGGGAGACAGAGAGAGAGAAAACACATTCACACATATATGTATAAAATGACCTAGAAGTGTATGTAGTAAATTCATAATTATAGTTTGAAGTTGATAGTCATCTTTACCTGTGTTGTTAGTTTTAAATTTATTTTATATTTTTATGTGTTATCTGAGTAATGAATGTGAGTAAAATATTTAATCAGAAAACATTTTCTGGCAATATTATATTTTTATCACATAAAGAGATAAAACATCCATATATTCCCATATTTTACTTTATGAATTCAACTGGTCCAGCCTGTTGAGTTTTTACCTATGTATTCACCCTTGGACCCTCTACTCACTTCAAGATACAGATCATGGAAAAACTAATTTACACTACAGGCATATATGGTCCTATTCTTTCTTTTATTTAACAACAACAAAAAAGGGAGAATGATAATGGAATTGAGGAAAGGCATCAATATCATATCTTAAGTGACTGCTCATAGATTGAAACATCAGTATTTACCTCTACATAGTAAAATAGCACAATGAGAATAAAATATATGTTGACCAAAAAAAAATAATTTTGTATTGAAAAGGTAGAGGGATTTAATGATATTATGGTCAGTCTTCCTTGATTTGTCAGCACATTTGATTTTCATCTAATCCAATTTTGGTTCTTTCATGTAATATGATTATTTCATTACCGTCAGGATAACAATTAGCAGTTTGAACTGACCAACAAGCTATTTTTGCTTTGGAAACAGCTGGATGGCATTGTTTAATTTATTTGCTGAAGAAGTTACTCTTGTACTTTCCTGTAGGTGATAATTGCTTTAAAGGTAATAACTACATTAGATACAGTAATGGTTTTGATGGTTAGAGAATATAGAACCAGAAACAGATGCCTTATATTATTAGATGATCAAAACATTTATCTAGAGCAATGATGGACCTTGCAAGAGTAGATTTTATATTTTATTCTGTTAATGATGCTTTGTTTGATTATGAGGTAAAACAAATGCAAAGTCTCTCAGAAGCTAGAAAAAAATGGTTCATTTAGCTTATATTATTCCTGATGAAGACCTAACAGAGCTGACATGTGAAACTCAGTTTTCACTCTTCTTTCTAATATGAACACATACACACTTCAAACAAATGGAAAAATATAGAGAATAATATAATGAGTATCCATGCATCTTTATCTAGGCTGGTGACATCTGAATAGTGTACACTATTTGCTTTTTTTTCCAAGATTATTTTTAAGGAAAGATCAATTATTTTTATAGTTGAAATTACATGTGTGCCGTTCCCTTTCTAAAATTTATTCTGTCCAGAAGCAAACACAATTTGGATTTAGTATTTATCTTCCTACATATGTTTCATACTTTTTGTGCATATGTATGTTTCAGAAGGAGTATCTATGTTATTTTGCAAGTTTTATAATTTCCCATTATTTATATCACATTCCATGTATCTTTTAAAAATTTCCTTATTTCTTTCAATTCAACATTGTTTTTGAGACTTAGCCAAGATAAAAAGTGGAGTTCTTTTAGCCTCAGATCTTCTTTGGTCTCTAAAATAGTCATTACAAATAAAGTGAAAGACTTTTATATTCCCATCCTCTGAGAACCAGTCTTTCTGTTCCTCCTGGAGATGAACACTATTATAAGTGTTATGACCAGTCAAAACTACTTGTACTTTTACTACATATATATGTACCTAGAAATAATGTTATATTGTTTTATGTGTTTGCATGTTGTAATTATGTACATTTTGCCTTTTTATCATAATGAAATTTTATTTTTAATTGTGACAGTATTTCTTGGGAATAAAGTCTGTTTTTACTTGTGTGTATATAGCCACTCCAGACTTCTTCCCTTTATTGTTTGCATAGTTTATCTTTTTCTAGCCTTTTACTTTCAACTCATTTGTGGCTTCATGTTGAAAGGCACATAGCATATAGTTGGATCTTACTTTTTAAATTTAGTCTGATAATCTGCTCTTTATTTGGAGAACTTAGTCCGTTTATATTTAATATAATTGCTGATATGGTTGGGTATAGATTTCTCATTTTATAATTTTTTCTCTATTCTGTCTAATTTTTAATTCCTTTGATCCCTTCCTATCTTAACTTGTATTGATTAAATATTTTTTAATATTCTACTTTATTTTAGCTATAACTCTTTATATTATATTTAAGTATTTTCTCTAAAAATTATAAAACACATCTATAATTTATCACAGTTCCAATTAGTCTTTATAATAGTTGAGGAAGGTCATTGAGAGGACATGACTGCTGTTTTACCTGGGCAATAGAAACACTGTCACCTCCTTCCCTGTCCTTGGAATGTATGCTTTGTTTGCCTTCCCCATGTGAGAAGTTGCCCAAGAACACAGCCTTCAGACAGTAATGTGGTGTTGAGACCATCTGAACGGTATATGTGACTGAACCCAGTTAAGGCCTCTGTATAAACTTTTAAAATTCTGGCAGGCAGGTGTAGAGGTCTACTCATTTTGTGGCTGCCCATGACAAGCCTCATATGTAATTTCCCTTGCTTATTAAACCTGCAACCTACCATCTGGAGTAGTCTGCCTCTTTTTTCAGTCTACCTCAGCCCTCTGCACATGGAGACCAGTTTCAGATTACACCCAGGAAACTCTGAGGAGGTTGCCCTATGAGCAATAATGGACTACTTTATGTAAAGTATGAGACACGTGTAACAGTTTAGTTTCATCTAAAATCCTCTCTTATCCTTTGTGATGTGTTGTCATATGTATTAGGTTTATCTGTATTAAAAATTCAGTAGTAAAGCAATATAATTTTGCTTCAAAGAGTCATTTTTCTTTTCAAGAAATTAAGAAGAGAGAAGGAAAAATATATATCTCATATTTGTCCATAAAATTGTCATTTTTATTGTTTTATGCTTTCTTGTAGATTTGAGTTTCTATCGGTATGGAGTTATATCTCTTCCTTCCTTCAGCAAATGACAATGTTGAATAGAAATGGTGAGTGCAGACAACTTTTTATTTCTAATTTAAACATATGGCTTCTCATGTTCCTTATTTTAAATAATATTATTGTAGGTTAATCATGCTTATTATTTTCTATATTTACTAAGAGTTATTATCATGAATGAGTGTTTAATTTTATTGAAGCATTAACTATATTTAATGGGATAGTCATGTTTACCTTCTTTAATCTGACAATATAGTGAAGGTCATACCTAGAATTTCTAACTAAAGCCAATTTTTGTATTCCTAGGATAGAGACAACTTTTAAATGATCATTTCTTAAAAATAGTATGAAATTTGAATTATTTTGGATTTTTATATTTATATTAATGAGTGATATGAATTTTTAATTTTCTGTTTTTAGTACAGTCCTTTCTCTGGTTTCTTATTACTAAGTACATTCTTTAGTAGCTCTGTGAGTAACAGTATGTTAATGGCAAGTTGTCTCAATTTTTGTTTCCCTGAAAGTACCTTAATTTTATTCTCATCTTGATTGATATTTTTCTGGGCCTATATTAATTATCAAAAATTATTTTTTCAGCACTTTGAATGTATTATTGCATTTTTTCTGGCTTCCAGTTCTTTTGTGAAACCAATCAGAGTAATTTTATTTTTCATAATTCTTTAGTAATTTGTCTTTTCACTTTAGTTGCTTTTAACTTCTCCTTTCTCTTGAGGTTCTATAATTTTTGTTACTATACATTTAGGTTTAAATTCTTTTTCACTTATTACATCCAGTTATTGTTGCACTATGAAATATGAGTTTAAGCAGTCCCTTAAATGTGTTAATGTCTCAACCATGATTTTTTAAATTTTGCCTCTGTGAATTCTGTATAGTCTTTCATTTTAGAAATCCTATTATTCAAAAATTTTTTGAATAGAATGATTTCCTCATTCTATCCTTGATGCTCTTTAACCCCTCTTTCTTATTTTCTATTTCTTTGTCTCCGTGTGTTCTGACCCATGCTTCTATTTTACTCTCAAATATCTCCCATGTTTTCTATGAGGTATTTTCTTATGTTTTTATGTGGTTACTGTATTTCATTATTATTTAAAATATATTTATCTTATAGTTTTATCTGAGAGGATTACTAGTTGAAGTACTTGGTGGTCTAATTATGTTGGTGTTATGCCTACTTACTTTTGCTTATAGTGTTTTATAATTTTGGAATTGTGAGCTTCTTTTTAATATACATTTAGCTGTGGGAATCCTTTGAAGTTCAAAGGAGGATTTGATTTACTTTTACCAGGGACCCATTTTGTTGTTGTTTTTTTAGCTTGCGGTGACCCCTATTCAAGCTAATAATGTAAATTTAAATACCTATTGTATGTCATGGTAGATCCATGAAATAAGGATTTGACTTACTTCTACCAGAGACCGTTTTTTTTTGTTAATTTCTTAGTGTGCAGTGGTCTCTGTTCAAACAAAAAATATAAATTTAAAAATCTATCATATGTCATAGTAGATCCAAGACTAAACATTTCTCTTCCCTGTATGGTTTACATACACACAGTAGATTGGCCTAGCTGAGAAACACTACATTGATAAACTGCACATTATAATAAAAATTACATATTATTTCTTTTTTTTTATAAAAAATGATCTGAAAATTCTGAGTGATACCATGGAAAAAGAAGATTTATAAATAATTAAAGTACTATGAATACTCATTTACCATGCTGAATTAAAATATTTACTTAACAATGGTACACTATAATTTTGAGGGGCAGTTTTACTAATATAATTACAATATTAGGAAAATAATTTCAATGATATATGCCTCCAGGAGCTGAAAATTACAGAAATAATTTAGTGTTTGAAGTGTATAAGTAGCAGAATTTATAATAACATAAATATTTTATTACATTCTTAGTGAATGTGATAATAAAATAATAAATAACATATTTATTATTTTACAGTTCACATAGTGCTTCATAGTAGCAGTTTATCTGATTTTTAGAAAGTCCTAAAAGAGGCATGGCAGATATCATTATACTCATTTTACATATAGGTAAACTTAGCCTCAGCCTAGGTAATTATCTTTCTTTCTAATTCTTGGAGGTGAGATTTGATCCCAGATTAGTTAACACTAAATTCATTACTGTGCTAAAGATACCAGGAATAATTGTTAAAAAACAAAACAAAACAACGAGAAAAAAACCTCAACTTTTTTAATACACTATGAGTTTTATTAACTCTTTTGATTAAATTTAAAAATTTGTGGAAATTATCAAAAATATCTCAAGAATAGAAATGTTATAATCCAGATTTTCATTGAGTTCTTTTTCTTCTGTGTGGGAGTTATACAGTTGTAATTGTAGCTTTTGAAGGATACTAGTGTGTTAAATGTTGAATCTCTGGACACCAGATTTGTCATGTAATAATAAAATGATATATTTCTTTCACTACTAATTCAACAACATCAAATTGTGTAAGATGATCTCAAATCTTGTCACATTGCAGGTTTTCCTTGTTAAATCTAACAATAAACAACTATTGGATGGAGCTAGAGGGTTTCTATTTTTGGTATGTTTCTATCTAGTTGAATATAGCACAATTTTAGCATCTGAGATTTTATTAAGAAAGCATGTATGAGTTAAGCATGGTTTAAGTGCTGTAACCAATAGTGTTTTGTCTCTTGCAAATATGTGATTGATAAAATATATATATTTAAATATATATGTATAAGAAGTTATAATACATACATCTTTTGCTTTATTTCCTATCTTATAAAATAAAAATATGGTCTGAGGAAGAGATTGTAGATGATGGTATAATATTCTGTCAAAAACTATTTTGATTTGAACTTTGATTTTGTGTATATATATATATATTTTTTTTTTTACATCTTTATTGGAGTATAATTGCTTTACAATGGTGTGTTAGTTTCTACTTCATAACAAAGTGAATCAGTTATACATATACATATGTTCCCGTATCTCTTCCCTCTTGCATCTCCCTCCCTCTCACCCTCCCTATCCCACCCCTCCAGGCGATCACAAACCACCGAGCTGGTCTCCCTGTGCTATGCGGCTGCTTCCCACTAGCTATCTACCTTACGTTTGGTAGTGTATATATGTCCATGCCTCTCTCTTGCTTTGTCACAGCTTACCCTTCCCCCTCCCCATATCCTCAAGTCCATTCTCTAGTAGGTCTGTGTCTTTATTCCTGTCTTACCCCTAGGTTCTTCATGACACTTTTTTCCTTAAATTCCATATATATGTGTTAGCGTACGGTATTTGTCTTTCTCTTTCTGACTTACTTCACTCTGTATGACAGACTCTAGGTCTATCCACCTCATTACAGATAGTTCAATTTCATTTCTTTTTATGGCTGAGTAATATTCCATTGTATATATGTGCCACATCTTCTTTATCCATTCATCTGATGCTGGACACTTAGATTGTTTCCATCTCTGGGCTATTGTAAATAGAGCTGCAATGAACATTTTGGTGCATGACTCTTTTTGAATTATGGTTTTCTCAGGGTATATGCCCAGTAGTGGGATTGCTGGGTCATATGGTAGTGCTGTTAGTCTATGGGTTGTGTCACATTGGGGCTCTGAGTTCACATTATTTTACTTTTGATATAGTTTAGAAATTGTAGTTGAGGTACAAATGTTTATCAGTAAATGTAAATTATTGTGTAGTATTTATTTAACATGTTGTTTAAATATACATATTTTCCATAATGATATCCATATGTTTCTGTCATTGTCTTTGTAAAAGATTTATTTCTGCAAGAGGCTAAAAGTATGTGCTTGCCTATTCACTTATTTGAAATTGTTCATTACAAGTTAATGAACTCCATGAATTCTTCCATTTTTATTACTATTATATGATAAAACTGAAACTATTCAATTGATTTCATGGGTTCAGTATTATCCTGTGTAGTAGTTGGAAATAAAAAATAATTAGAAACACGGGAGTTTAGAAACTTTTCAGTGTCATGCTTTAAATATGTGTATATATTCATATTATCAACAAAAACATTTTATGAGATATCTAGAGGCTATGTGGGAACTATTCAACATCTTAGATCTACAGTTATTTGCTTGTTTATTTTTGTTTGATGTGGACAGCAAAATTTTCCTCCTGTGCTCTGATTTGTATTTTCTTAATTTATGAGACTCCACTTTCTTTCACTAAAGTTATTTATTTTGTCTTTCAAACTACTTTGACTGAAAAGAGTTTATTAAAATATGCAAAATGTATGGGAAAAAAGACAACTAGAAGGTATATAAATACCTTATCTACTTTGGGAGAATATTGAATTTGAATATGATTCAGTGTCACCAACTTTTGGCTACAAAAACTAGAATTAATTGTAAATTAAGCACTTTTTTTTTTTAGTAGAAACTGGTATATATAATAATTAAGTTTTATATTTATATTGTTTTTCATTTAATGAAATAATTAGATGTTACAGTAAGAAGCACATCACGTATTAAATCTAGAGCAACTTCAAGATATCCCACTTATTAATACAAACATGCACTTGTTAAAGAATCACTCGTATTTATACTGTTATAGTGATAAGGAATTATATACCTCAATAAAATGTAAATCAAATAACTTCCCCTTACCCCTAAAATAATGTCATAATTCAAAACTTTCTCCAAAGATAACCGTGTGTCTAACCTATTCTGGAGGCAGTACCACCATGAAAAAATCTGCCACTATCACAATAGGGCAAGATACAGTCAAGAAAAATATCTTTCCCTGACAATTCATTTTCTTCCCCATGACATAATTTACAAAAGGTTTCCCCAGGTCAGTTTTCCCTTAAGGACAAGATCATTTGAAAACACTCAGCATTTTTCACAACAAAAGTATCTGGCAGTGTTTTTTTGTAAAACCCTTGCTTGTTGGAAAAATCTGGGATTCAAAGAGATCAAATTTATCAAGCCAAAGCAGAAAACAGTGTCAGGAGCTCAGCACAACAGTAATAAACAGTCATCTCCTGATGCCACATGTCACAGCTGATGGAGTCCTGCTGATTCATTTCTTTTACCAATCACATAACACTGTGTTTTACAGCAGTGCCTCAGGGCACAGTGAAGGGCTTGGATGTTGAACAATTTTTCTCATTGAGCATCTGTCCTTGAGACTGTCACGCATGTGTTATTGACTTTGTTGTGTAGCATATCCTCAGGCATGCAAAGAGGCATGGAGCATGGAATCAGAGTCAATAAATTTCTATGATTTCTTGAGCCTGTATCCAGCCATACTATCTAGCATATGTGAAACTGAGTAGCTAAAATTTCTAAAAATAATAAAAATAGAAAGTTTTAATCAAAAGGTACTTGCTACACAGCAACACACTGTTTTATAATAAATGAAACCAAAGAGTAAGAAGTCAAATAATATTTAAGAAATTCTGTAAATACTTTAAAAATGTTAAAATCCCACATCTATATATACTTAGATATCCCTGTTCCCTTCCTCATCATGTGAATGTCTGTCTCATTCCAGTTTCTTTCATGCTATGTCTCTCTTTTTCTCTGAATCTCCCTTGCCAGTTTAGAGGAATACTAGATTTAGTTTCTTTTCATCAAAGAGATCAAAAGTACCTGAAAGAATTCAGAGAGGAGGGTAGTGTATTAAATGATCCCTGAAACACTTTAACTTGCTGAAACAAAGGGAAGCTTTCCTGTGTAATAAAATCACTTGAGAAGTTGAGTATCAGTAGTAAGTATTAGGAAAAGCATTATTTCTTTACCTTTAATAATTTTCTCACCTCTAGATTTTACATTTAATGATTCCAAGGTGCTGAAGATTTTTCTTATTTTTAAAAATTATTTTTGCAAGTGTCAAGGCTCTACATTATGCAGTAGCAAATATTATTGTGGAAATAAGCAATACAAATAGAATTAGCACAAGTGGTCTTTAGATCTAAGGTAGTTCAAGCAAGTTAATACCTAGTAATTATGTTACATGATATAAAACACATGGTTAAAAAACTCAAACATCTTAAAAACACAAAATATACAGATATTTAGAAATACTGGAAAGATTAACTGATTTTTTTAGTTTATTTTAAAATTCAGATCTGTTCCATGTTGCCCAAGACACAGAGTGCAAAATTTTGTTTTCTTCATTAAAGTTTTATTTGAGTTTATATCATGAGAATTTGGTATAAAATATGGCCCTTTTACTGAAATACACAGAAACCACCTCCATAACCTTTTAATATGGATATTTTGGCATGTTCTATTAAAATAAATGTACTAGAAATGCCACATGGGTTTGAACTTTCTTTTGTCAGTGAAACAAAACAGATTTCAGTATGGTTGGAGTAAGAGGGTACCAGCAGAAGAATAGAAAATAGCCACTAAATATGCCAGGTTTCGCTAGAATTACTTTTTTCTAAAAACCCACACAAGAAGAGGGTAGCATCAGCAAGATGGCAGGATAGAGAGCCCAGACTTCATCTCCCCACAGAACACAATTAAATAGCTATCCCTGAATGAAAATAGCTCTGCAAAAGCTCAAAAGTCCAGTTAAGTAGCTGCAGCAAAACGGTGGAGAAGAAAGAACAACAACAGCAAAAACCCGTGAGAATAACTATACAAAAATAGTAGGAAGAGCATTTTGCTTGCATCATCATATTCACCCAGGCTGACACAGCTCACCACCACAAGTTCCCTCACAGGGGAAAAGGAGGGCAGGATGAATGATCAGCTTCTTTAGCCTTTTGGAGCACTGCCTTAGGATCTGCATTGATTTTACCCCACCCAGATTGTTGGGGAAATTGGCATAGCTGAGGTGTCTGGAGACTGATAGAAACAGAAGAAGGATGGAGGTTATCAGTATTGGCCATGCAGTAGGTGCAACCATGGTCACCAGTGGCCTGCTCTACAGAGGACCCTAGCAGCCTTTGCCACTGAGAACCTCAATAGCCCTTGTGACATGGACACCCAGCAGTTTTTACCACCAGTGATCCTGCAGTGTTCACTGTTGTGGATCCCAGCATCCTACTGTGCAGAGAATCCCAGTAGCTTTTGTCAATGAGTAAACCAACAGCCATTGCAGCCACAATGGATCGTTGCAGTTTCACCCATGAGGGTCCCACGATTTTTGCCTTTGGAGAATCCAGCTGCCTGAGCTGCCACCCTCCTGGAACCAGTCCAGCTACTGCCACTGTGGATGCCCTGTTTCTGGAACACAGTGTGGTCAGCACATGTATATCACAACCTGCCTCAGCCCCTGCCACTAGCCCTGGCTCCCACAGCTGTGTTTGCGCCCATGGCCAACTGTTGCAACAATATGTGCACACAAATCTCTGGCCCTAGTACTTGTTCCCATCATTGCATACATGCCCACAGCTGGCCTTAGCAGCCACACACATGCATTCCACTTGCCCCAGCTCCTGTTGCTTACTCAGATGTGTTCACCACTGGACCCAAATGGGTTGGTGAGGACCCTAATGCCCCTCACAGCCATTTGGAACCCCCCATAACTTTTGCTGCCAAGGACCACACAGTTGCTGACATTGCAGACCATAGCAACCTGAGCCACCATATCACTATGACCCTAAGACCTGGAGCTACCACATGCCCCATATTTAGAAACCTGCATGCCACTAGACATAGTGCTTTAGCATGCTCCTGTTTGCTCCTCTAGTCAGTGTCTCTGTAGCTATCTCCCTACAGGTGAAGGTCTATCCTTACTTAAACCAGCCTGTAACATCTGGGAGAGGTGATTGCTTCTTGAAGACACCAATGCAAGCATACAAGGAACATGATAAATTAGGGAAACATGATACCACCAAAGGAACACAATAAGCTTCCAGTAACCAGTGCCAAAGAAAATGAGATCCATGAGTTGCCTGACAAAGAATTCAAAATAATTGTTCTAAAGGAGCTCAGTAAGCTACAAGAGAACATACATAAGCAATTTACTTAAGTCAAGAAAACAATACAAGAACAAACTGAGAAATTCAACAAAGAGATAGAATATATAAAGAAAAGAATCAAACAGAAATTCTGGAGCAGAAAAATACAATGCCTGAACTCATAATGCAACAGAGAGCTTCAGTAGCAGACTTGATCAAGCAGAAGAATCAGTAAAGTCAAATATAGGAAATTTAAAATTGTCCAGGAGAAAAAGAACGAAACTGAGTAAGGAAAGCCTAAAGGCTTTATGGTATACAATCAACGAACCAATAGATATGTAATGGGAGTTCTAGAAAGAGAAGAGAGAGAGAAAGGGACAGAAAGCTTATTTTAAAAAATAAGAAACAAAAAATTTCCCAAATCTGGGGGGAGGAATAGATATCCTGACTCAGGAAACCTATAGGATCCTGACTAGGTTGAACATGAAGAGATCTACACCAAGACACACTATAAATAAACTGTCAAAAGTGAAAGAATTTTGAAAGCAGCAAGAGAAAAGCAAATTGCTATTGAAGAGGGACCCCTCTCCATAAGACTATCAATGAATTTCTCAATATAAACCTTGCAGGCCAGGAGAGAGTGGGATGATATATTCAAAGTACTGAAAGAAAAAATTTGTCAACAAATCAATACTATACTCTTCAAAGATATTCTTTTAAAATGAAAGGAGGTAAAGTATTTCCCATACAAAAACAGAGGGAGTCTGTCACCATCAGACTTGCCTTATAAGAAATATGAGTTCTTCAAGTGGACTAGAAGACACACTGAACAGCAATGTGAAAGCATATGAAAGTATAAATCTCACCACTAAAGGTAAAAATATTGTCAAATACAGAATAATATAACACTGTAATGTTGTGTACAAATTACCTTTATCTCTAGTATAAAAGTTAAAACATAAAACCTTAAGAATATCTAAAATCACAAAAATTTGCTTACAGGTGCATAATACACAAAGAAGTAAACTCTGACTTTAAGAAGACATATAAGAGAGTGTATGTGAAGTTAGTAAAAGTAGAGTTTTTGTATGTAATTAAACTTAGGTTGTCATCAAATTAAAATAGATGTTTATAATTTTACAAGATTTATACTAGTCTCAAGTAATCATAAAGGCAAAAAACATAGTACATACACAAAAGATAAAGAGAAAGGAATCAAACCAAATAACAAAAAATCATCAAATAACAAAGTAAGACAGCAAAAGAGGAAGAGAGGAATAAAAGAATATAAAACAGATAAAATAATGAACAAAATGGCAATAGTAAGTCCTCACTTATCAACAATCACTTTAAATGTAAGTGGATTAAATATCCCAATCAAAAGGCATCAGGAGACTGAATGAATAATAAAAACAATCCATTGAAAAGTCATCCACAAGATACTCACTTTAGATATAACGGTACACATAGTCTGAAAGTGAGGGGATGGAAAAGATATTCCATGAAAATGATAATAAAGGAAAGAGTAGAGTTGGCTATACTTATATTAGACAAAATAGACTTTAAGTCGAAACTGTCATGAGAGACAAGTCATTATATAAAGATAAAAGGGTTACTTCAATAGGAAGACATAATAATTAAAAATAAGATCCAGGAATCCCACTTCTGAATATATCCAAAGAAATTTAAAACAGCAGTGTGAAGAGGTATCTGCACTCCTATGTTCATTCTAGCATTATTCACAATAACCAAGATATAGAAACAACCTAAAAATGCCCTTTGACAGATCAAAGGATAAAGAAGATGTGCTATATATATATATATATATATATACACACACACACACAATGGAATATTATCCAGTATTAACAAAACAAGGAAATCCTGCCATTTGTGACAACATGGATGAACCTGGCAGACATTATGCTGAGTGAAATAAGCCAGACACAGAAAGACAAATACTTCATGATGTCACTTATATATGGAATCTAAAATAGTTGAACTCATAAAAGCAGAGAGTATAATAGTGGTTGACAGGGCTGAGGGCTGAGAAGAAAGGGATGTTGGTCAAAGGATACAAAAGTTTAGTTATATGGGATGAGTAAGTTCTGGAGGTCTAATATACAACGTGGTGACAACAGCTAACAATACTGTATTGTTGTACTTGAAATTTGCTAAAAGATCTTAAATATTCTTAACACACACACACACACACACACACACTCAAATGGTAACTATGTAGAGACGATAGATATTTTAATTATCTGGATTGTGGTAATCATTTCACAATATAGCTATGTAAAACCATCAAGTTGTACAATTTAAATATATATAATTTTTAAATGTCAATGATAATAAATTTCTTAAAAACCTAAAACCCATAGAAATACACTCTCTATATGTAAAATATTTTAGATTTAATATATAATTTGAATATGGGAGAAACATTTTATTCTAATCTAAAGTTCTTTATTTGTGTTCATAAAACACTGGGTCAATTAATAAGCAGGTAATTATTTGTGGGATGTTGTTTGAAATTCAGTACATTGTGTATTGAATTGCACACAAGCATATAAGAACATTTTAAAAAGACTTGTTCAAGAAATAGAGTTAAATAACCATTCAAAACATTAGCTAAATAATTGTCAAAATGGACGGTGCAAGTGCATCTAATGGGAGGGTGGCGTTCCACATCAAGTGGGCTGAAACAGTCTGGGAGGATTCTTGTTGCATGTAGGTATTGAATTAACATATTGCAATTGAAAGAGAAATGAGTGTGTATCTTCAGAGGACAGAGAGAAGGCCAATGGGCTAGGGTAAAGAATAGGTTAGCATTCAGAAATCAGGTTGGTTAGATTAAATGGTGTTAGGCTGTGGAGACTTTTTTTCTTTTTTTTTTTTTTACTTTATTGAAAATTACATTTACAAAAATAGGGAGAAGAGATTCATTATCAGCATAGGGCCAATCTTGCTACCCCAACTATAACTCCTGGATTATTTTGAAGCAAATCTGAGCCATCATATAATTTCAAATATAAATAATCCAGTAAGTATCTCTAAGAGATAAGTGTTCTTCATACTTAAAAATAATCATACCATAATACTATTATCACATCTAAAAATAGTAATATCAAATATCCAGTCAGTGCTGTGAACAATGTTAATGTAGAATTTAGATTCAAAATTTATCATGTAGGCACTTTTGTAATGCTGGGGAGCAACACTATAAGGAGAATATTTCCAGATGGTTAATCAGGAAAAGTGACATAACAAAATAATATCTGGAGACATATGGGCTTTCTAAGAAATGGTTGCAATAATTCTTTGCTTCAGTTCTGTCCCATATACACAAAACATGCTGAACACAGAGCAGAAAATGTAATTGTGGATATTCGCAAATGTACAGTATTAGCTGAGCATCTACTATATGTCAAGCACAATTTTCTGTGATGGAAAAATATATATGTTATGGAATGAGACAGAAATAACACTTGTTCTTTTATATCTTGCATTCTGGAGGTGTGAGACATAATATATAACAAACAAATAAATGATCAACATATTTGAAATAGAAAAAGTGCTACAAATAAAATTAAACATAAGTTAATGATAAAGAGTGACTAGTGGAAGATGCAGATAGCTATTTTAGAATGACTGACTACAGTGGGATACTCTGAGATGGTGACATCTTAGCTGAGACCTGAGTAGTAAGAAGAGACCAGCCTTCAAAGATCCAAAGACCTTCCTAAGTCAAGTGCTATGGGCTTGCCTAGAGAGAACAACAAATAGAAAATCAGTGAGACAGAAATGATCTTGGCTTGTTCAGTGAGGATATGTGATAGGTGAGGGAAGAGTGGCAGGACAAGATGATGTATGGCCTTGTAAATATCTGGATTTCATTTACTGTGCAATGGAATAATATTGGAAGGTTTTGTAAGTAACATGAACTGAGATTTAAAAAAATATATATATATACCATATATATCATTTATATATGTATATAAATGATAACACTGACTGTGGTAGGAAAAATTAAGTGTGGGAGGAGTTGAATGACAGTGGAGTTTGGGAGACTAGTAACAAAACTTCATCCTTCTACAGGACTATTTCTACTTAAAACAATGGAACTAAACCAGCTAAGATCAATCAGTCTTTTCATTTTAGCAATCTCTGAGGTTATAATATTTCTGTTAATGAATCAGTGATGATGAATATGACTGAAAAAATAAATGATTAGGACTACATTTCTATGTATGGATTTTCTACAAATTAAAAAGTATATGTACATAAAAGAAAAAAACATTTTTTTACTTATGATGTGTTGATGTTTACATTATCACGTGTTGATATTTTCTGTTTGCATTATGCAATCTGATTATACTGTGATAAAAATGAAACAATAACTAAAGAATAGCTAAAATAAACCCTCAGATCAAGAAACAAAAACAAACAATGAACATTCCAAAATAGCCTGTTGATTTACTTCGAATGGAATGTCAATAAAAATACTACATATAAAATTTTGTGAACTACATTTAAAGCAGTACTTACAGGGAAAACTTAGCTTTAAAAATACTTTTTTTTAAGAAATAGGAGACAATTAGAATGGTTGTAAAAGCAATTAAAGCATTCTATTTAAGAATTTGGAAATATAAGAACAGAGTATATAAAAGATATAAGAAAAATAAAAGTTTTATTTTCAAAGTTGAAACAATTTAAAATAAATAAAATGAACTCTTGGAAAAGATAACTGGAAGAGAGAACTCTTTGGAAAGGTCATTCAGTTGAAAAGGGAGATAATAAAATCAAAGTATGAATTTAATAATACAATAACTAAAAACATGTGTCTTAAAATATAAGACTATGACAAATCTCTGTCCCAAAATTTGAAACCTAGATTAAGTGGATGGATTTTTTAAAATAAATATTAAAAAATCTAAAAATAAAATTGATAATTTAATGAATTAAAATATAATCAAACATTTAACACATGTCTAACTCATTTAATAAATGAGTTCTAACAATCTTTTAAAGGATAGCTAATATTCATCCTTTTCATTATGTTCCTGAAAATAGAATAGCAATGAAAGTTGTAGACTGTGTCGTAGAAGGCTGGTAAAATCTTGATTCTAAGGGCAAATAAAGACAACATAAAACAATTGTAGGCAATGTCACTGAATAAAAATTCTTAAAGAACTCTTTCAAAAAGACACATGTACCCCCAGTGTTCATTGCAGCACTATTTACAATAGCCAGGACATGCAAACAATTTAATGTCCATTGACAGATGAATGGATAAAGAAGATGTACTACAAATATATAATGGAATATTACTCAGCCATAAAAAGAAATGAAATTGGGTCATTTGTAGAGACGTGGATGGACCTAGAGTCTGTCACACAGAGTGAAGTAAGTCAGAAAGAGAAAAATAAATATTGTATATTAACACATATATGTGGAATCTAGGAAAATGGTACAGATGAACCTATTTGCAGGGCAGGAATAGAAACACAGATGTAAAAAATGGACAAGTGGACACAGAGGAGGAAGGGGAGAGTGGGATGAATTGGGAAATTAGATTGATGTAAATACACTACCGTGTGTAAAATAGCTAGCTAGTGGGAACCTGCTGTATAGCACAGGGAGCTCAGCTCTGTGCTCTGTGATGACCTAGATGGGTGGGATAGTGGGGGGAGGGAGGTTCAAGAAGGAGGATATATGTATACCTATAGCCGATTCACTTCACTATACAGCAGAAACTAACACAACATTGTAAAGCAATTATACTCCAATTAAGAAAGAAGAAATATTAAACTTTTTACAAAAAAATTCATCATTAAATAGTTTATTTCAGGAATGCAATGATTGTTTAACATTATAAAACTTATCAATACAAAATAACACATTAATGACTAATAGAAAAAAGATTGCTACAAATAGAAGAGAAAGTCTTGAATTTGATTCATTCTACATACTGGAAAACTATCACATACCTCACAGTGGTCAAAGAAGCTTTAGATGAATTTCATTTAATATCCAGAAATAATAAAAAGATGCCTGATATTACTGTTGTTCAAAATAGTACTGAAGATTCAGGTCAGAGTAGTTCATTCATTCATTTGTTCTACAAGTATTTATTGAGCACCTTCTATGTTCTAGATAATGTTCTAGGGTCTGAGATACTGCAGTGAATGAAACTTAAAAAAAAACTGGTGCTCATGGGGCTTACATTCTCCTAACAAGAAATAAACATTAAATTGGTAGGTAAATTATATAGTATATTAGAATGTGGTTAAGCACTGTGAAGAAAACGTGACAGGGAGGGGAAGATAGGAAGTGCAAGAAGTGAAGTGTTTGGATTGGCTGCAGTTTTAAAACAGAACAATCAGGAAAAGCCTTACTACAATGTGATTATAAACAAAGATGGAAGGAATTGAGAAAGTGAGCCATATAGATAGGTGGAGAGGAGCATACCATACACAGAAAATGCAAATGTAAAGGCCCTGGGGCTGGTGCATTTGAGGAATAATAAAGGGGTTGTTGCTGTGGCTGGAGCTGTGAATGAACCAAGGAAAGAGTGGCAGGAAATGAGTTCAGAGAAGAAAACGAAGGCCTGATCACCAAATGACATGGGAAAATATGAGAAAAAAATGCTTTTTTTTCCTTAACAGGACCATTTAGGTTCTTAATTGAGAACAAACTGGTTATTATGGAGACAATTAGGGAGCTAATTACATAATCTTGGAATGAGGTAATGGTGGCTTACACGAGGGTGGTAGGTATGACTGTGGTAGGAGGTGGTCAGATTTTGAATATATTTCGGAGACAGAGTTAAAAGAATTTGCTGATGGATTGGATGTGGGGTTTGAGAAAAAGAGGAGTCCAGAAAATTGTCAGATATTTTTGTCTAAGTAACTGAATTAATGGCATTACTAGTCACTGAGGAGAAGCAGGTGTATGGGGAAGAAAGATAGGAATTTGAGTTTGGAGTTAAGTTTGATATGCCTATTAAGCACCTAAGGAGATGCTAAGTAAACTGTTGGATATAAGGGTCTTATTTCTAATGAGAGACTTATATTGGAGAGCAAACTTTAGAACTCATTAGCACAAAGACAGGTTTTAAATGTATGCTAGATGAGTTCACCAAGGAAGTCAGTGTCAGTACAGAAGATAAATGGTGAGCTCTTGAGGATCTCTATGTTAGGTCCTCAGGGGATGAAGAAGAATGAGGTAAAGGGACTGGGAGGAAATGGCCAGTAAGATAGGAGAAAAAACAGAAAAATGGAATGTCATGCTGGTCATGTGAGGAAAATCTTTTGTTATTGGGGTTGGGTGATCAACCATAGAAAATGCTCATGACAGATCCAGTATAATGGTAACAGTATGTAGCACAGTAGAAGTCATTGATGATCTTGACAACTGTAGCTTCTGTAGAATGGTGGCTTAAAACCTGACTGGAGTGAATTTCAGAAGAAACAAAAGGAGAGGAATTGGAAACAATGAGAGTAGACCACCTTTTCAAGGAGTATTGCTGTTAGGGAGGAAGGAGAAATGGGGTGGCTGATGGAAGGAAAAGTGGGTAAAGAGAGGTTTTCTTAAGATGTGAGAAATGATAGCATGTTTATATTCTGATGGGAATAAGATAATTTGGAAGGAAAAAAATAACGATGTTGAAGAGAGTAGGAGGTTGCTACAGCAATGGATTCAGTAGGCAAGAAGAATGGGAACAAGGAGGTGGTGCTTAAGCGGAGAGGATTATCTAGGCAAGGACAGAGACAATAATAACAAAAAGGAAGACAGAATATTTGGCCATTGTGCTTATAAATGGGCGGATATGCTGATGAGAACTGTTGAAGTTCCCTTCCATTTCTTTCTGAGTAAAGAATGCTGAGTCAACTGTGGTATGTGGTGTTGGTAGTTTGAGGAGAGAGAAGTCATGAGGTAGACTTCTGGCAGAATGAAAGGACTAGGTGATATGCTAAGAATTCAAGCCTACACTAAATGTTAACATGATATTTGTAGTTGTGAAGTTAATGTGAAGTTAATCTTCATGTCTATATATATAATATGCATGTGGAATTAGAAGAGAACACACAAATTTGCAGTATTTGGAGATAATATGTTTGTCTACACATAAAACCCAACAAATTTATCACAAAATCATTTTAACTAAGCAATGTTTCAGTATATAAATTAATTTAGAAAAATCACCACATCTTTAAGCATTAAGAAAATATACAGCCAATAAGAATATATATTTATATATAATTATTACATATTATATATATTTCATGATATTGTTCACAATAAAGAACTAAAATATGCTATGTAAGGATTACATTAATAAACAATATGTAGTAATTTAGAAACAATGTAACACTATAAAAGAGGTATGAAAATCATAAAAATAGAGATAGGCATTTGGTAAATGGTAATAGATAACTTCTTTAAAATTTTCATTGGGGTATAGTTGATTTACAACGTGTTAGTTTCAGGTGCACAGAAAAGTGAATCAGTTATACATATACATATATCCAAACATTTTCAGATTCTTTTCCCATATAGGCCATTGCAGAGTACTGAGTAGAGTTCCCTGTGCTATACAGTGGGTCCTTATTATTATAGTTATCTATTTTATATATAGTAGTGTGTATATGTCAATCCCAATCTTGCAGTATATTCCTCTCCACTCCTTACCCCTGATAATGATAAGTTTTTTTTCTACACCTGTAACTCTATTTCTGTTTTGTACATTTATACCTTTATTTTAGATTCCACATATGAGTGATATCATATGATATTTTTCTTTCTGTATGTGACTTACTTCACTCAGTGGGACAATCTCTAGGTCCATCCATGTTGCTTCAAATGGCATTATTTCATTCTTTTCATGGCTGAGTAATATTCTATTGTATATATGTACCACTTCTTCTTTATCCATTGATCTGTCAATGGACACTTAGGTTGCTTCCATGTCCTGGCTATTGTAAATAGTGCTGCAGTGAACACTGGGGTGCAGATATCTTTTTGAATTATGGTTTTCTCTGGATATATGCCTAGGAGTGGGATTGCTTGATTACATGGTAGTTCTATTTTTAGTTCTTTAAGGAACCTCCGTACTGGTCTCCATAGTAGCTGTACCAATATACATTCTTACCAGCAGTGTAGGAGGGTTCCCTTTTCCCCACACCCTCTCCAGAACTTACTATGTGTAGATTTTTTGATGATGGCCATTCTGACTGGTGTGGGGTAATACCTATTTGCAGTTTTGCCTTGCATTTCTCTAATAATTAGTGATGTTGAGTATCTTTCCATGTGATTTTTAGCCATCTGTATGTCTTCTTTGGAGAAATGTCTATTTAGGTCTTCTGTGCATTTTATGATGGGGTTGTTTGTTTTTTTGATATTGAGCTACATGAGCTGTTTGCATATTTTGGAGATTAATCCCTTGTCATTTTCTTCATTTGCACATATTTTCTCCCATTCTGAGGGTTGTCTTTTCATTTTGTTTATGGTTTCCTTTTCTGTGCCAAAGCTTTTAAGTTTAATTAGGTCCCATTTGTTTATTTATGTTTTTATTTTCATTACTCTAGGAAGTGGATTGAAAAATATCTTGCTGTGATTTATGTCAAAGAGTGTTCTGCCTATGTTTTCCTCTAAGAGTTTTATAATGTCTGGCCTTACATTTAGGTCCCTTTTCAGTTACTTTTTGTGTATGGTGTTAGGGAGAGTTCTAATTTCATTTGTTTACATGTGCCTGTCCAGTTTTCCCAGCACCACTTATTGAAGAGACTGCCTTTTCTCCATTGTATATCCTTGCCTCCTTGGTCATAGATTAGGTGACCATAGGTGTGTGGGTTTATCTCTGGGCATGTTATCCTGTTCCATTTATTCATATTTCTGTTTTTGTGTCAGTACCATACTGTGTTGATTACTATAGCTTTGTAGTATAGTGTGAAGTCAAGGAGACTGATTCCTCCAGCTCCATTCTTCTTTCTCAAGATTGCTTTGGCTATTGGGGGTCTTCTGTGTTTCCATACAAATTATAAATTTTTTGTTCTAATTCTGTGAAAAATGCCCTTGGTAATTTGATAGGGATTGCACTGAATCTGTAGATTGCTTTGGGTAGTATAGTCATTTTCACATTATTGATTCTTCCAATCCAAGAACATGGTATATCTCTCCATCTGTCTGTGCCATCTTTTATTTCTTTCATCAGCATCTTATAGTTTTCGGAGTACAGGTCTTTTATCTCCTTAGGTAGGTTTATTTCTAGATATTTTATTGTTTTTCATGTGATAGTAAATGGGATTGTTTCCTTGATTTCTCTTTCTGATCTTTTATCGTTAGTGTATAGGAATGCAAGAGATTTCTGTGTATTAATTTTGTATCCTGCAGCTTTACCAAATTCATTGATGAGCTGTAGTAGTTTGTGGTGGCATCTTTAGGATTTTCTATGTATAGTATCATGTCATCTGCAACATGTGACAGTTCTACTTTTTCTTTTCCTATTTGTATTCCTTTTATTTCTTTTTCTTCTCTAATTGCCATGGCTAGGACTTCCAAAACTATGTTGAGTAATAATGGTTAAAGTGGACATCCTTGTCTTGTTCCTGATCTTAGAGGAAATGCTTTCAGTTTTTCACCATTGAGATTGATGTTTGCTGTGAGTTTGTCATATATGGCCTTTATTATGTTTAGGTAGTTTCCTTATGCCCACTTTCTGGAGAGATTTTATCATAAATAGGTGCTGAATTTTTCAGAAGCTTTTTCTGCATCTATTGAGATGGTCATATAATTTTTATTCTTCAATTAGTTGACGTGGTGTATCATGCTGATTGATTTACGGATATTAAAAAATCCTTGCATTCCTGGGGTAAATCCCACTTGATCATGGTGTATTATCCTTTTAATGTGTTGTCAGATTCAGTTTGCTAGTATTTTGTTGAGGACTTTTGCATCTGTGCTTATCAGTGGTATTGGCCTGTAATTTTCTTTTTTATGATATCTTTGCCTGGTTTTGGTGTCAGGGTGATGGTGGCCTCAGAGAATGAGCTTGGAAGTGTTCCTTCCTCTGCAATTTTTTGGAAGAATTTCGGAAGGGTAGGTGTTAACTCTTCTCTAAATGTTTGGTAGAAATTGCCTGTGAAGCCATCTGGTCCTGAACTTTTGTTTGTTGGAAGATTTTTAATCACAGTTTCAATTTCAGTACTTGTGATTGGTCTGTTCATTTTCTATTTCTTCCTGGTTCAGTCTTGGAAGATTGCACCTTTCTAAGAATTTGTCGATTTCTTCTAGGTTGTCCATTTCATTGGCATATAGTTGTTTGTAGTAATCTCTTATGATCCTTTATATTTCTGTGGTGTCCATTGTCCTTTTTCATTTCTAATTTTATTGATTTGGGTGCTATCCGTTTTTTTCTTGATGAGTCTGTCTAAAGGTTCATCAATTTTTATCTTCTCAAAGAACCAGCTTTTAGTTTCATTGTTCTTTGCTATTCTTTTCTTCATCTCTATTTCATTTATTTCTGCTCTGATCTTTATGATTTCTTTCCTTCTACTCACTTTGGGTTTTCTTTGCTCTTCTTTAGGTGTAAGGTTAGGTTGTTTGAGATATTTCTTGTTTCTTGAGGTAAGATTTTATTGCTATAAACTTCCTTGTTAGAACAAGCTTTTGCTGTATCCCATAGGTTTTGGATCACTGTGTTTTCATTGTCATTTGTCTCTAGGTATTTTTTGATTTCCTCTTTGATATCTTCAGTGATCCATGGGTTATTTTGTAACATATTGTTTAGCCTCCATGTGTTTGTGTTTTTTACAGTTTTTTTTTCCTGTAATTAATTTCTAATCTCATGGTGTTGTGGTTGGAAAAAATGCTTGATATGATTTCAATTTTCTTAAATTTATCGAGGCTTGATTTGTGACCCTAGATGTGATCTATCTGGAGAATGTTCTGTGCTCACTTAAGAAGTGCACTCTTCAAATATTTTCTCAGGCTCTTTCTCTTTTTCTTCTTCTTCCTTGGGACCCCTGTAATTCGAATGTTGGTGCATTTAATGTTGTCCCAGATGTCTCTGTGACTGTCCTCATTTCTTTTCATTATTTTTTCTTTATTCTGTTTTGTGGCAGTGACTTCTGTCATTCTGCCTTCCAGCTCACTTATCTGTTCTTCTGCCTCAGTTATCCTGCTACTGATTCCTTCTAGTGTATTTTTCAATTCTGTTGTGTTGTTCATCTCTGTTTGTTTGTTCTTTAGTTCTTCTAGGTCTTTGTTAAACATTTCTTATATCTTCTCAATCCTTGCCTCCATTCTTTTTCTGAGATCTTGGATCATCTTTACTATCATTACTCTGAATTCTTTTTCAGGTAGATTTCCTATCTCCTCTTGTTTTTTTAATTTATTTATTTAAGTTATTTATTTTTTGGCTGTGTTGGGTCTTCATTGCTGTGCATGGCCTTTCTCTAGTTATGGTGAGCAGGGGCTACTTTTCATTGCGGTGTGCGGGTTCCTCACTGCGGTGGCTTCCCTTGTTGTGGAGCACAGGCTCTAGGCACATGGGCTTCAGTAGTTGTGGCACATGGGCTCAGTCGTTGTGGCTCATGGGCTCTAGAGTGCAGGCTCAGTAGTTGTGGTGCATGGGCTTAGTTGCTCCGCGGCATGTGGGATCTTCCCATACCAGGGATCGAACCCATGTCCCCTGCATTGACAGGTGGATTCTTAACACTGTGCCATCGAGGAAGTCCCTGCCTATCTCCTCTTGATTTAGTTTTTCTTGTAGGTTTCTATCTTGCTCATTTGTCTGCAACATATTTCTTTGTCTTCTCATTTTGTCCAGCTTCCTGTGTTTGTGGTTTCCTTTCTTCAGGCTGTAAGACTGTAGTTCTTCTTGCTTCTGCTGTCTGCCCCCTGGTCAGTGAGGTTGGTCCAGAGGCAAGTGCCATTATCCCCTTGATAGGGGCTTGACTGGTGGTGTGGTGACCAGAGCCTTCCCTGAATATTGAGCGGGGCCTTGCCTTTGCTCTGTGGTTGTCACTGCCCTGTCAGGAGTGGGGTCTGCTCCTTGGTTGTTGGAGTAGAGGCCCCCAGATCTGTTTCTTAGCTGTGTTTCTGATCTGCAGTGTGAGGCAGGTTGGATTGGAGCACTCCCACTGTGAGAGAAGCCACTGAGTATTCCTCCTCTGCAGCAGTTCACCTGTGACTGCTCTGTTGTGTCCCCTTTTGCACACTGTGCAGGCTCACAAAGTAAACTGTTGTTGGCACTGCTCTTGATCCCACCTGAACTGTGGGTATGCCGGCAGTTGGCCCTGGTGACTCTCAGTCATTGTTTTCACCAGGCCACTGGTGCAGATCTGCTGAGGTCAGGTCCCAGGACTGCAGTGATCGTGCACCTGAACCTGCTGTGGGAGCTATGGAGGCTACTCAGACTCTGGCCTGGCCCAACCCCCATGTGTACAGCCCACAGCTGCTAAAGCCAGACCCATCCAATCTATAGAAGCACTTGTCCGTTCGGATGTTTTGCAGGTGCTGAATTTAAGAAGCTGTCAGTGGGGTTATAACTCTGCAGTTGGCACAGCCGTGAAGAGAGACTTTAGCTCTCCTTAGTCACGTGGCCCCTGGGGCTTAGCTGTAATTTCGGTCCCACCTCTGCATGTGTTCCTCCCAGTGGAATCTGCTCCAGAGATTGCCAGAGCACAGGAGTCTCTCAGGCAGGAAGAAACCGAGTCGACAATAGTGATTGGAACACAAGAACCCATCAGGAAGTGATGGGGCGAGCGGGTTGCCCAGTGTGGGCAGGAGGTGCAGGAGGTAATGGTAGGGGCACGCTAGCTGGCTACAGCCGGAGCCCTCCCTATTGCCAGTGGAAGCAGGGGTCATCGCGTGAAGAGCGATGTTGTAATGGCAGCCCCACCCTTTTTGCATCATCCAGCAATGGCACTTTGCCTCTGTGGCAGTCTGGGCTTCCTCCGCAAGCATTCCTGGTTGCGGAGCTCCTCCCTCCCATCCCCTCAGGCTGTCTCCTCACAGTCAACAGCAGTCCCCCCCGTCGAGTCTGTTCTCCAAACCCCACGTTCCAGCACCCAGCCCCTGTATGCACTGGCAGACACCTGTCTCAGGCTGGGGCATGCAGGGCTGTGCCATGGACCATCTATGTAGGTCTCACTCTGTCCTACCTGCCACAGACTGGTTTCAGGGCTCTCCTCCGAGCTCCCAAAGCTCCCCTTCTATCCCAGCTGATCTCCCTGCTGGTGAGGAGGGCTTCCCCAGATGCCGGAACCTCTCCTCACCTTCAATTTTCCAACAGAGGTGCAAGTCCTGTCCTTATTCCTCTCCTTTTCCTTTTCCCTTCTTCTTTCTTTTGTCCCACCCAGTTACACGGGGATCTTTCTTGTCCTTTTAGGTGTCCGAGGTCCTCTGCTAGTGTTCAGCAGGTGCTCTGTGAGAACTGTTCCATTCGTAGATGTGTTTTTGATGCATTTGTAGGGAGAGACAAACTCCACGTCCTCCTACTCCTCTGCCATCTTGGAAAGTCTGTATGTGGTAATAGGTCTTTTGATCTAATCTTCATCAGAGTACAACTAGAAAAGGTAGGCAAAACATTAAAAAAAGACATATTTGAAAGGTAAAGAAAGGTAAAGAATAAAATATTGGGACAACATCCAGTAGAAAAAGGAAGCTCAGAGAGGTAAGACAGATTTGGTGCTGTTTTTCATGTAGGGGCATAAACCAATGCATGAAGAAGTATCTTGGAGCCTGAAAGTGGAATAAAGTTTTAATATATTAAAGCAGCTAGAAGGACAAAAATTGGAGTTTGCAACTTTATGAAGGGAAGCCTGGTACCTCCCAGGACTTAGGTGGGGACAAAAATGGACTAAGCCATAAGAGTAAGGATGAAGTGGAAATAGATCAGATGTCATAAATACTGAGGCCCAACTTCAAAGAGTCTTAATCTCTAATCAGATTAATAATCACTAATGATAATGCCTGTACCATCCTGAAAACATGTACAAGTTTTCTCTGGGGAAAGATATCATCATCCTATGTTTCAAATTATCTTCAGAAGTTTTTCTTATGTATTATCTAACAAACAAACAAACAAAAAATCAGTCATAAATGTTAACATTAGAGCATTTGGCAGAGAACTAGGCATTATTTTTTAAGGGATTCATAGAAATTATAGAATTGAAAAAAATATAATAACCAAAATTTTGTACTTAGTGGATGAAGTTAATGGCAAATTTGGTATAGATGAAGAGCAAATGTAAAACTGTAAGACACCAGAGAAGAAATTATTCAGAAAAACTGTGTAGAGACAAAAGTTTGGAAAACACAAAAGATAAGCCAAAAGAGATAAAGGAAGAGCAAGAAGATCTAACATATGTGTAATTGAGATCCCAGAAATAAATGAACTTCTTGAACACACTTGAAGAGAAAGTGTCTGAGAATTTTTAAAAACTGATAAAAGTCATAGATCACAAATTTGAAAGCAGGATCACAAATTTGATAATCACAAATTATCAAACATGATAATCAGAGGAAATGACATCTCAACATTGTAATAAAACTATTGAAACCAGGCAACAATGCAATTTTTAAAGTTTAAAAGAGAAATTATTTTCAAAGGAGCAAAAGTAAGACTAACAGAAATAACAGAAACCAGAAAATCACAGAATTATATTTTTAAAGCAGTGAAAATAAGTATGCAATGGTCAACTTGGTCATTGAACATATCCTTCTAAAATGAAATAAAGACACATTTCTTTTACTTCCTCCAGCAGTGTGTCTTTAGTACGCAGTGGGAGTGACAAAAATTTCTGCTTCTCCCTCAGAAGTTTGGGACTTTTGACCCCCGGAAGCAGTGAGCTAAAGCAGGAGCAAGTAATCCTTTGTGACTCCTATAGCAGTGATCGTGCTCCTTCTGCATGCTTCTGCCTGCCACAAGCAAGGGTTTCTCTAATGCCCTGTCTTCCCTTTTCATGTGCATACCAGCTAGAGATCCATGCATAGTTGATTGTAAGTGTGACCTTACCTTGTGTCTGGGGTGGCCAGGGGTTCTATATTCTTTCCTATACCTAGCCTTTAGAAATAAATTAAAATTTCAGCTTATTTTTCCTTACCCATTTGTATGGGTAACAGCTCTTCTTCCTATGCTTTTCCAGTCTGTGCTTTCTGTCTCTTTTCAAAGGGATTTGCTGTCTGTGGAATTAACACTTCTTGAGTTCTGTGTGACTTATCTCTCTCATGAGGTCAGGAAAACTTATTATTTTGTAGGTGATCTGGATTTTTAGAGTGCAATTGATGTTCTTCCAGGTTTCTCTAAATATATTTATAAACAAACAGAAAATGTGAGGATTCATCATTATTATATCAATACATGTAGTAAACAAAAAATAGAGTGTGTTCCTTCTATCAGAAGGCAAATAATCTTGGAATCTCAGATATTAAGAAGTAATGATAAACCACAATAAAGGAAAATATAAGGATAAATCTAAATATATTTTGACTAAAAGTACTAATAATGATGTGTGGGTTTAAAATATGTATATAATTAAACACAAGTGCGTAAGTACTACACTAGTACATAAGTCAGTATGAGAAGGACAGGAATAAAGAAAAGGCATTCGAAGATCCTTGCATTTTCCTGGAGAAAATAAGGTACTAATTTTAGTAGTCAAGGATATTTAACTGGGAGTGCATGCATGGGTGCATATTGTAATTTCTAGAGTCACCATACAAGAAATCTGAGATTAATAGAATAATTCTATCTGAGATAGACATTCAATCGAAAATAAACTCTGAAAAGAGAGAAAAAGCAAACACAGGACAGGAAGGACAAATAGAAAGCAAATGATAAGATAGAAGATTTAAGCCAAAATTAGCAGTAATTTCATAGTGATTAATATTTCATAGTGATTAATGATTTTATCATGATAAAAAGTCAATTTACCAGGAAGATATATAAATTCAAAATATATATTTATATAATAAAATATGCTCAATATATAAAAATTAGGTGATTTTGAGATGAAAAATGAATGCCATACATTTAGTGGGAAATCTTAATACACCTCTGAAAATTGATGGAATAAACAAAAAAAAATTAAGCATGTAGAATATTGAGCAAGAAGAGCAATAAATAACAGAAGACATTATCTTAAAGTATACATGAAACATTTATAACAATTGACCTTAGGCTGTAGAATAAAGTATGTGTCAACAAATTTCAAAAGTGTGAAATCATAGAGTGTGTTCTCTACCATAGTAGAATTACTCTATAAATAAATAGTTACTAAAACTTACCATATATCTGCTAATTAACACACTTCTAAATAATCATAGTGTTAAAGCTCAGGAGAGTTATTATCTTTGGGCAGGTGGAATGGTATATAGACTGGAAGGGTGCTAGTAATATTTTATTTCTTAATCAGTTTTACTCATTTAGCTGTACTGTCATGTTTTGTGTACCTTTCATATATTTGTTTTACTTCAATAAAAAATAAAAATGTGGGCATAAAAATAAAAACATGTAAATAGATGAAAGGAAAATATTACAGAGTTGATGTGTTGAGTCATATGTATAGGAAAAATTGATCTATGACAAAGATAGCGTCACAAATCAATGAGCAAAGCTGAGTTGTGTGATTGTCTTGGGAAAAATGGCCTACTAAATAAAAAAATAAGTAATAAAAAGCTTATACAAAAGTGGAATCCAAATAGCTAAGCCTTAAATAGAAAAATAATACAATGAAATACATATGTGTATGAGTATTCACACACACACACATACACACACACACGTACACAGACGGGAGAATGTCTGTAACCGTGAAGTGGGGAAAGACTTCTTAAGATAAATGTTCTAGCCATAAATCAAAAGGAAACTGATGGATATGCCCACATTAAATGTATGTTCAAAGACATAGATGATGGAATTAGGGAATATTTCAAATGAGTATAGTTTTAATATCTGGAAAGCAGAGGAAACTTCTGCAAATCAAGAAAAAAGACAAGAAACCCCTATGAAAAAAAATAGTTGAAGTGTATGGATGGACAATTCACAGAAGAGAAATATATAAGTAGGCTAATGATCATAAAAAGGATGATTATCAATCTTACTAATAAACAGAGGCGGGAAAAAGAAGGTTTTTTGCTAGCTTTAATTCATCAGATTGGCAGCTATGTCAGGTAATTCGAAGTGAATGTGTAGACGTGTGGAAACAGGAAGCCTCATGATCTGCTTGTAGGAGACCAAAACAATACAGTTATTCTGGAGAGCAGTTAATAGAGCTTAATGAAATTATGCATTTATATGGAAATCCTAAACATATATTCCAGGGAATTTCTTGCATAGGTCCATAAAGTCAGAAGCATGAAGGAAGTAGGGGAGTATTTTTGTGGTTGTTGAGGAGTTGGTGATGACCCAGGTGTTCATCATTATGGAACACATAGATTAAATACAGTGTAAATATATACAAAGTGTTATCAGCCAGTAAAAAAATTGATGTGTAAATATCTACAGAAACTTGTGTTGATGTTCAAAATTGATTTTTGAGTAAAAATTTAAAAACCAGTATAATTACTATAGCAAAGTACCATCTGTATACATTAAAATACACTCCCACACCCAGGAAACCCACATTTTTGAGAGGGTACATGAATATGCAAGTATGCAGATAAAGCACATTAAAAGATATGGTGTATATGGAATAGGGGGAGGTGAACATTGTGATGAAAAATGAAGGAGAAAAATAACAAAACAGAACAAAAGAGGGCTGTTGCCGGAATGATCATGATATTGTTCCTTGAACAGAGAAGTTATGATAAACTCACTAGGGTCAAAAAAAATCAAATATCTGAAAAGGAAAAAATTCATTTAGATAAATCATATGCCACCATTTTTACACTGTGAGATGTCAGGCTTTTATTTTTGGATTGTTTCCTTTACTCCACTTTATTCCTTTTTACATAGATATAAAAGTGAAACTAAGCTGAGTGAAATAGTAGAAATCCTTGGTTGAAATTCCTTGCCAGAATGAATTATTAAAGTCATGTAAAAATCTATCAAAAAGTGATATTTAAAATGAGAAACATACTGTCACTGAATACTAATTTATTAGTAATTTATCGTACATTTTGCTACAAGTGCAGATTTCTTAGGCCAATTTCTTTTACATGATAGGACTGTTTACATGCTAGATATTTAACAGAGTGTATTAAAGAGGGAATGACTTCTCAAAATTTTATTTTTCAAATTGTTCATTGCTAACCACACTTAATATGTAAGACTAATCATAGTATCCAATGTAATATTTAAGTTTCTTAAATTATATAAATTAAGAAAGTTATGTGAATGCTCTTTAGAAACAACAACTGTAGCATCAACATGATAAGAACTCTGTTTTTTTCTCTCTATGAAATTCTTATATAAAGATTGATATTCTCACTCTCTTTGTCTTAGGATGCCAGCTGTGTAAGTGGAGGGTGTAACGTTGTGTAAGCAAAAGGAAAGATAAAAATGTACTCAAATACATGAGCTGCACGAAGTAACCTCATAAGCACAACTGCCATCTGTTTCTGGGTTCAGCTAATGAGAGAACTTGTTCAATTGCACATCGACTTAATCTGAAAATAATAAAACCATGACTTCTATGAGTTAAAAAACGTGCCCCTCTAACCTCCACTTCTCAACCTCTAGTTTCACTTGTTGAAAAACAAACAAAACAAATAGACATGTGGCCACCCACATGGCTGTGTAAATTGAAGAAAAGTGAAAATAACGTGCGACAGAATGCCTGAAGGTTTCACTTAGTCTTTCACACATGGACTTAATCACTTTGGCAAATGCTCTTTCCCTCCCATATGAACTTTATAGACCATTTTTTCAAATGAAAAGTGCCCTCTCTTCTTTTATGTTTTAAGAACTAGTGGCTCAGGGAAAAACTGGGAAATGATTTGGGAAACTGTGTCATCATCTAGGAATTTTACTGCTTTTTTTTTTTTTTAATTCACTGGAAATGTGCCAATAATGTAGGATGTTAAAATTTCTGAGAGCTTCTTGCAGTATGTGATGGTATGTATGTGTGGGAGAAGATGTGTGTGTGTGAGCATGTGAACACTCATTATCTAAGTTAAGTCCTTTTTCAGCCTGGAAATGTTTAAATTCCATTGGGCACATATATTGTATTAAGACAAGTCAGTGTTCCTCTGGGATTTCACTTTTAGAGTTCCTTCTAGAGGCAAACTGCTGTGTAAATCAATGATTACAGCTAATGATCAAAATCATCCGGTTGTATTAACAATGGAGAGAGACATAATTCTACACCTACTTAAAATTTTTCAGACAAGACCACTTTATTCCTTAAAATTGGAAAATAATCAACTCTCTAGTGGAATGGAGACATCTCTTATCCTGATACCGTGTACAATTTAAGTTTACATGGAAAGTATGAATAAATTTGCAGAGTAACAACAAATATTGTAAGGCCTCACTCAGAGAAGGATTTCATAGATCTGCATACACAGAGCTGGTCAACAAAAATCACATGAGTCCAGATTAATTCAATAGATTAAAGGTCAGCAGACACCTACAATAATAAACCCAAACAATTAAGAAAATGGTAATAGGAACATACATATCGATAATTACCTTAAATGTAAATGGATTAAATGCTCCAACCAAAAGACATAGATTGGCTGAATGGATACAAAAACAAGACCCATATATATGCTGTCTACAAGAGAACCACTTCAGACCTAGGAACATACAGACTGAAAGTGAGGGGATGGAAAAAGATATTCCATGCAAATGGAAATCAAAAGAAAGCGGAAGTAGCAATTCTCATATCAGATAAAATAGACTTTAAAACAAAGACTGTTACAAGAGACAAAGAAGGACACTACATAATGATCAATGGATCAATCGAAAAAGAAGATATAACAATTATAAATATTTATGCACCCAACATAGGAGCACGTCAATACATAAGACAAATACTAACAGCTATAAAAGGAGAAATCAACAGGAACACAATCATAGTAGGGGACTTTAACATCCCACTTTCACCAATGGACAGATCATCCAAATTGAAAATAAATAAGGAAACACAAGCTTTAAATGATACATTAAACAAAATGGGCTTAATTGATATTTATGGATATTTCATCCAAAAACAACAGAATACACATTCTTCTCAAGTGCTT
Source organism: Pseudorca crassidens (assembly GCF_039906515.1). Lineage (NCBI taxonomy): Eukaryota > Metazoa > Chordata > Mammalia > Artiodactyla > Delphinidae > Pseudorca > Pseudorca crassidens. The sequence continues at coordinate 15,160,861 of NC_090299.1, forward strand.
ATGGAACATTCTCCAGGGTACGTCATAGCTTGGGTCACAAATCAAGCCTTGGTAAATTTAAGAAAATTGAAATTACATCAAGTATCTTTTCCAACCACAATGCTATGAGACTAGATACCAATTACAGGAAAAAATCTGTAAGAAATACAGCCACATGGAGGCTAAACAACACACTACTTAATAACAAAGAGATCACGAGGAAATCAAAGAGGAAATCAAAAAATACCTAGAAACAAATGACAGTGAAAACACAACGACCCAAAACCTATGGGATGCAGTAAAAGCAGTTCTAAGAGGGAAGTTTATAGCAATGCAGTCCTTCCATAAGAAACAAGAAACATCTCAAATAAACAACCTAACCTTACACCTAAAGCAGTTAGAGAAAGAAGAACAAAAAAACCTCAAAGTTAGCAGAAGGAAAGAATTCATAAATATCAGATCAGAAATAAATGAAAAAGAAATGAAGGAAATGATAGCAAAGATCAGTAAAACTAAAAGCTGGTTCTTTGAGAAGATAAAATTGATAAACCATTAGACAGACTTATCAAGAAAAAAAGGGGGAAGATGCAAATCAATAGAATTAGAAATGAAAAAGTAGAAGTAACAACTGACACTGCAGAAATACAAAGGATCATGAGAGATTACTACAAGCAACTCTATGCCAATAAAATGGACAACTTGGAAGAAATGGACAAATTCTTAGAAATGCACAACCTTCTGAGAATGAACCAGAAATAAATAGAAAATATGAACAGACCAATCACAAGCACTGAAATTGAAACTGTGATTAAAAATCTTCCAACAAACAAAAGCCCAGGACCAGATGGCTTCACAGGGAAAATCTATCAAACATTTAGAGAAGAGCTAATACCTATCCTTCTCAAACTCTTCCAAAATATAGCAGAGGGAGGAACACTCCCAAACTCATTCTACGAGGCCACCATCACCTTAATACCAAAACCAGACAAGGATGTCACAAAGAAGGAAAACTACAGGCCAATATCACTGATGAACATAGATGCAAAACTCATCAACAAAATACTAGCAAACCGAATACAACACCACATTAAAAAGATCATACACTATGATCAAGTGGAGTTTATCCCAGGAATGCAAGGCTTCTTCAATATATGCAAATCAGTCGTGATGCACCATATTAACAAATTGAAGGAGCAAACTATATGATCATCTCAATAGATGCACAAAAAGCTTTCAACAAAATTCAACACCCATTTATGATAAAAAGCCCTCCAGAAAGTAAGCATAGAGGGAACTTTCCTCCATATAATAAACGCCATATATGACAAACCCACGGCCATCATCGTCCTCAATGGTGAAAAACTGAAACCATTTCCACTAAGATCAGGAACAAGACAAGGTTTTCCACTCTCACCACTGTTATTCAACATAGTTTTGGAAGTTTTAGCGACAGCAATCAGAGAAGAAAAGGAAATAAAAGGAATCCAAATTGGAAAAGAAGAAGTAAAGCTGTCACTGTTTGCAGATGACATGATGCTATACGTAGAGAATCCTAAAGACGCTACCAGGAAACTACTAGAGCTAATCAATGAATTTGGTAAAGTAGCAGGATACAAAAGTAATGCACAGAAATCTCTTGCATTCCTATACACTAATGATGAAAAATCTGAAAGTGAAATTAAGAAAACACTCCCATTTACCATTGCGACAAAAAGAATAAAATATCTAGGAATAAACCTACCTAAGGAGACAAAAGACCTGTATGCAGATAATTATAAGACACTGATGAAAGAAATTAAAGTGATACAAATAGATGGAGAGATATACCGTGTTCTTGGATTGGAAGAATCAACATTGTGAAAATGACTCTACTACCCAAAGCAATCTACAGATTCAATGCAATCCCTATCAAGCTACCACTGGCATTTTTCACAGAACTAGAGCAAAATATTTCACAATTTGTATGGAAACACAAAAGACCCCGAATAGCCAAAGCAATCTTGACAAAGAAAAATGGAGCTGGAGGAATAAGGCTCCCTGACTTCAGACTATACTACAGAGCTACAGTAATCAAGACAGTATGGTACTGGCACAGAAACAGAAATATAGATCAATGGAACAGGATAGAAAGCCCAAAGATAAACCCACGTACCTATGGTCACCTTATCTTTGATAAAGGAGGCAAGAATATACAGTGGAGAAAAGACAGCCTCTTCTTTAAGTTGTGCTGGGAAAACTAGATAGCTACATATAAAAGAATGAAATTAGAACACTCCCTAAAACCATACACAAAAATAAACTCAAAATGGATTAAAGACCTAAATGTAAGACCAAACACTATCAAACTCATAGAGTTTCTCATAGGCAGAACACTCTATGACATAAATCACAGCAAGATCCTTTTTGACCCACCTCCTAGAGGAATGGAAATAAAAACAAAAATAAACAAATGGGACCTAATGATACTTAAAAGCTTTTGCACAGCAAAGGAAACCATAAAGAAAAGAAATAGACAACCCTCAGAATGGGAGAAAATATTTGTAAATGAAGCAACTGACAAAGGATTAATCTCCAAAATTTACAAGCAGCTCATACTGCTCAATATTAAAAAAACAAACAACCTAATCCAAAAATGGACAGAAGACCTAAATAGACATTTCTCCAAAGCAGATATACAGATTGCTAACAGACACATGAAAGAATGCTCAACATCACTAATCATTAGAGAAATGCAAATCAAAACTACAATCAGATATCATCTCACACCATCAGAACTGCCATCATCAAAAAATCTACAAACAATAAATGCTGGAGAGAGTGTGGAGAAAAGGGAACCCTCTTGCACTGTTGGTGGGAATGTAAATTGATACAGCCACTATGGAGAACAGTATGGAGGTTCCTTAGAAAACTAAAAATAGAACTACCATACCACCCAGCAATCCCACTACTGGGAATATACCCTGAGAAAACCATAATTCAAAAGGAGTCATGTTCCAAAATGTACATTGCAGCTCTATTTATAATAACCAGGACATGGAAGCAACTGAAGGGTCCATCAACAGATGAATGGATAAAGATAATGTGGCACATATATACAATGGAATATTACTCAGCCATAAAAAGGAACGAAAATGAGTTATTTGTAGTGAGGTGGATGGACCTGGAGACTGTCGTACAGACTGAATTAAACAGAAAGAGAAAAACAAATACCGTATGCCAACATATATATGGAATCTAATAAAAAAAAATGGTCCTGAAGAACCTAGGGGCAAGATGGGAATAAAGATGCAGACCTACTAGAGAATGGACTTGAGGATGCGGGGAGGGGGAAGGGTAAGCTGGGACAAAGTGAGAGAGTGGCATGGACACATATACACTACCAAATGTAAAATAGATAGCTAGTGGGAAGCAGCTGCATAGCACAGGGAGATCAGCTAGGTGCTTTGTGACCACCTAGAGGGGTGGGATAGGGAGGGTGGGAGGGAGGGAGATGCAAGAGGGGAGAGGTAAGGGGACATATGTATATGTATAACTGATTCACTTTGTTATAAAGCAGAAACTAACACACCATTGTAAAGCAATTATACTCCAATAAAGATGTTAAAAAAAAAAAAAGTCAGCAGGCAACTTGGCCTCTTTGAGATTATCCTGTGAGTGCTCTGTGGATGTGTTCACCTTAGCCTTGATTTCCATCCTTCCTAATTCCTGTTCTGCATTTATATTTGTTCCATAAATCCCATTCTTCTTGACATGCTTCCTATCTACAAGTTGGTATTTAGCAAAAGACCCTCCCCCAATCAAAACACTTTACATCACCACTTCCCTATATTTGTCAGTCATGTATTAGAGGTTGGCAAATATCTTCCATAAAGAGTCAGATAGTATTTTAGGCTTTGCAGACCAGAGGGTATCTGTTGCAACTATTTAACTCTGCTATTGTAATGTGAAGGCAGTCATACATAGTGGGAAAGAATGAGTGTAGCTCTGTTCCAAAAAAACCCTTTATTTACAAAAGTAAGTGATTAACTGGATTTGGTCCTTGGAGTATAGTTTGCTGACCTCTGAACCATGACTGTTCAGATGGGGAGAGAAACCTCTTCTTAGTGGGAGGATAGTTACACTCTCTTTGTGTTGATGTAAACGCAAACACCATTTTGTTTTTTTTTTTTTTTTTTTTTTTTTGGCTGCATGGCATAGTCGTGAAGAGTATAGGCTTGGTGTTAGAAAAACTACAAGCTCTGTGATCTTGGGAAAATGTCAAACTTTCAAATCTTTTTTTTTCTCATCTGTAAAATGGGATAATGATAATATATACCCCAAAGATTTGTTATGAGATAAAATGAGAAAATGTATATAAAGTGGACAGTATAGTTATGTCATATTTCAGGGTTTTGTTTTTAGAAAGTGACCTCCGGATGTAGTGCATTAATTATATCGATACAAATTCCTTTATAAAATCTTTTGTAATCAGTTTCTTGTTAGGCATTGATATTACTAATGATGACAGTTCAAGATTAAATAAGAACAAAAGCAAGGAAGCAAAAGGAAAGCTATAAGAGCAAACCAGAATCTTTAAGTTTGAAAGATTCCATGGTCTCTATCTGTTCTGTTTGTACAATTTGTAAACTTATTACCTTGGAAATTGTTTTAAGTTAATAAAAAAAGCTATGAACACTTGATGATGACTTTTTATACATAAACACTATGTGAAAAAGAGATGAGATATCTATTTGGAAGAGGGCATTTGAAATGGTTCTCAACCATACACTAGAAGTGAGTCACTTAGATGAACAGTATTTATTTGAAATCATAGTACTCTGAATCTGAGCTTCTGAGAAATTGCCCATGTTTCCTCTTCATTGCTTTGTCCCAGCAAAACTGGGGCATGTACTTTCTAGCCTCTAAACTCAAAGCTAGTATGTTTACCTCATCAATTTAGTTGAATATGTTCACATTCCCTGAAGGAAATAAATTAAGAACAAATATATTATTTTAGTATGATCCTAAATGGAAATGGTACAAAATATGAATCTATTTAGTAAGTATTAATGTTCAAGTTTGGTTGACTTAATAATATGCATTGAGCAAAAACTATGTCTTTACTGCTGCTTTAGGAAAAGTGTAATGCGCTAAATTCAGAATGCATTTTTCAAATTCTCTTCCTGTGATGTAATTGTTTCGCCGATAAGCCTTGATATAAGGATTTGACTATAGTGTCAGCCTGAATGCCTGGGATAATTCCATTGGACCATTAGATCATAGCTAGTGCCAGACAGGTCCCATAGAAGCTGAGGACCTGTACTCTACTTTGTATATATAGAGAAGAAACTCCATTAATGTTTGTCAATTTGAATTTATTCCTATAGTAGATTGCCCAGTGTGAATGCATACATACTCTATTATTTTTAAAGTTAGAATTCGATACTGTGTGTTTAGAGAGCTTCCAGATTTTTCTGAGCAATGGCAAAAGATAAGATTTACAATGATATACAAAGAAAATTTGGTGGTGATGCTATCTAAGAACATTTTGGAGCGTGTACAGCAAATATCCAAATAATCAAGCTCTTGTCTGCACCTTCTTGAGGTTTTCAAGATGTCCATATTTTCCTGTAAAATATAATTTCTACACTAGTGAGTTTCCATATTTGTCTTTTAATGTAATTCAAATGCCCTACTTTATATGTATGTCCTCTGTTTTATTATAAATGTGTTTTCAAAAACATTTTCCCTTGATGAGTTTACTATAATATGCTAAGCCCCATGAATAAAATCACTCAGTCTCTTTTCAAGAATATTGTAGCAATAGGCAAACCTTTAAAAAATTCCATTTAATACAGATTGCAACATAGAAAAGATATATTTTTGATTCCTAAATAGCATGTGATATACATTTTGAATGAACATCAGTATTTAAAACCACTCTTTTTATTAGGACTCAGAAATTATTGTCAGTTTAAAATAATTTGTGCTGGTTAATGTGTACATAGTGACATATACTTTGGTACAGTATAGAAAAGCGAAGATGGTTTTTCAACTCTTACTAAATTAAGAAAAGAAAGGATTCAAGTGAGATTTACATTCTGTAGCAGTTCTGTTGCACAGGGGGAAAGATAAAGCTATAAGGCAATAGGACTCTTAGATAATTTTCTCCTAGACCTACAGTCTGTGTTTTTAACTATATTTAGATTTTTAAACTTCTTTCAGTTCAATTGAATGACACCAAAAGTTTTAATTTTAAGTGGCAGATTCTTTTCTAAATCTGGGAAAAACAACACAATGTCTCTTTCATTCTTTCTTTGCTGCTCATAATAATGGTATGTATTTGTCTGTCTTCTTTTCATTATCTTTCAAGCCTTCCTGTAACTGAGTACTAAAACTGGAATCGTTGGCTGTTTTGGGGAGTCCCATAACTTTCCCTGTGTGTACAGGCCCCATGAGGACAATGCTTGTCTTACTCCTCATCAGAGTTAATGTTGACCCAACTATCTGTTGAGGGGAAAAACGAAAGCGTTGAAAAGTATGTACCCTCCCCAGCCTTTTAGGGAGGGAGATGTGGGGCTGGGATTTTCTCAAAGCAAATTTTATCAAATGCATGACTCTCCCTGTGCACTCATTGGCTGGCAAGATGCAGAGAACTCCAGATTACTGAACTCCTACTGGGATACCAGAAATAGATAAATATGACCAAGGATTTCCAAATCCTCAGCCAGCCAATCAGAGGATATGACCATAACACAATGGCTACAGTGTGTTTTGCACATGATTGTAAAGCCCTAGACAACTGGACTTGAATTCTTGATATGTAGTGATTTTGCATTAAAATGATCAGACAAGTTTTGGCTGGCTTGTGCCTCAGAATGCTGGGATCAATTATTATTTGGGAATCAGCTGTTTCTTTTTTTCTGATAGGAAACATTGTGATGGAAGGAATTATTACATTGTCACATTGTTTTAAAAGCTGAGCTCCAGGCAGCTTTTGCTCGTCCCTGGCTGATTCAGCCTGATCAGGACTGATGGGAGATCAACTTCTGGTTCTTGCCGTAAACCTGCTTCATCATCTGGGAAAGTGCAACTGCAAACCATTATTTCATATTTTCAAGAGTTTATGATAAATTTAGCTGATACTCTGAATTCAACAATAAATTAAAAGCTTTCATATTTTATTTTAAAAAGAAGAGCTCTGAGCACCACAGCACACTTTCACAGTATTTCTAAGGAAGGTTTGGCACAAGAATATTAAAGTTTCAGTACCAGATATTTAAGCTTTAACTCCATAACCAAAGTTCTTTGGTTTTTAAAATTTATTTTACTAGACAACATGATTGGCCCAATATTAAAAGGCTTGTTTCTTCGTTAGATCCTTAATAAGCAAAATGAAGTTTCAAGGTGTATCAGTTTTCTGATATTTCAAATAAAAACATGTTTACATTAATCTCCTGTGCTTCTATTTTATATATAGGCTAAATGTCCTTAGCTATTTCCTTCACTCTAGCAAATACATATGATCATAAGGTGAGGAATTTTTAATTTACTTCAATATCTTTACCTAGAATAAATGTAAATCTCATGTCTTAGGCAGGAACATTTGGAAAACAGAGTGCCTTTTCCTAATTCTTCCTGTCAAAACACGTGCCTCAATTTAAACACATCCAACAAAATATTTGCACGTAATGTAGAGTCTTTGTTTATAATATTTTGTAAGGTTGTAGAGTTTATATATGTTGTTCATAAATCAATGTCTGCATAACCAAGAAATATGTGCACAGAATTTATAACAATTGAATGGCGTTAACTGTAGGTTTCTGAACTTACCTCAGACAGGAATTGGGTCTTTTAATTTTTTCCCAATGGAATTTATTTCCCTGTCTACAATGGTAGTTCAACAAATATTGTTATCTTACTACCTACATACAAGATTGGTAAGTTTAATTAAAATTAATTTAAGAATAATACTCAGTGAACATTAATGAAGCTCTTTGGAGCACTCAGATATTTTGGGTTAATTATTTCTTTTATTATGTAATAACTCTATGAGATAGAAACTATTATTATCTAAGATTTATAGACCCTAACACTGAGGCAGGGGAATAGTAATGCCTTACTTTAAGCTGCACAGCTACCTTGAATACAGTGATAGAGCAGGACATGAACTTAATCTTTTTTTTTCCAGTTTTATTGCGATATACTTGATATATAACATTGTATAAATTTCAGGCATACAACATAATGATTTTATATATTATAAATTATTAAATGACTGCCACAATAGGTTTAGTAAACATCCATCACCTCACATAGTTACAAAGTTTTTTCCTTGTATTGAGAACTTATGATCTATGCTCCTAAATTTCAAATATACAATACAGTATTGTTAGCTATAGTCACCATGCTGTACATTACATCCCAAGAACTTATTTATCTTGTAACTGGAAGTTTCTACCTTTTGGCATCCTTCACCCAATTCTCCCACCATTCATGTCCCCTAACCCCCAACCTCTGTTTCTAGGAGCTGTTTTTTTTTTTGTTTTTTTTTTTTTGGATTCTACATATAAGTGAGGTCATAGAATATTTGTCTTTCTCTGATTTATTTCACTTAGCAGAATGCTCTCGTTTCATCTATATTTTTACAAATGGAAGGATTTCCTTTTTTTAAAAAAATAAATTTATTTATTTATTTTTGGCTGTGTTGGGTCTCTGTTGCTGCACGCGGGCTTTCTCTAGTCGTGGCGAGCGGGGGCTACTCTTCGTTGCGTTGTGCGGGCTTCTCATTGTAGTGGCTTCTCTTGTTGCAGAGCACGGGCTCTAGGCGCATGGGCTTCAGTAGTTGTGGCTCGCAGGCTCAGTAGTTGAGGCTCTCAGGCTCAGTAGTTGTGGCTCATGAGCTCTAGAGAGCAGGCTCAGTAATGGCATTAGCTTAATATTAATAGCTCATGTTGCTTACGACTAGACTACCCGACTCCATCAAAGATTTTGGAAACCCATTCTATGTATTGACTTTTAAATGCTAGAGAACAGAAGCAGGAATACCCCATCACCCCATTCTTTTGGAGTTCATAGTGCACAGGTATAGCCAAATATCCAAATAAACAAAACAGTGTGATGTGTGTTACAATAAATATACACACCAATTTTTAAATTAAACTTTTTATTTTAAGATTTTTATTAAATTAATATTTTTATTTAATAAACATTTAAACAATAAAATATTTATTTAAACAATTAAATATACATACCAATGTCCACAGGAGACCAGAATGGGGAGCAGTGCGTTTGCCTGATGGAGCTAGAGAAAGTATCCCTAAGGAAGTGAAATTTGTGCTGGATCTTAAAGGAATAGTAGAAAATTTCTGGATGAACTTGTAGTGAGAATCCCATAGATGAGTAAACAGAATGAGGGAAGGCTTGCAGGTGTAAATTTCAGTAAAGCATTTTACTTAACCAGAAAGTTGAGTTGCCTCATATTTTTCCTGTCTGCATGGTAGTCTGAAGTTTAATACCAGCTTACTTATAGAGTTCTATTTCTTTTTTCTGTTTAAACCCAGTGGCACTGCCAGAAATTTGTGAATAAAACATTTAGCGTCAAAGAAACATCTATAGTTATTTGTTATTCAGGTACTATTTATTTATAATTTCTTGTGCATCAGAGTAAGGATACTGATCTAAGGAGGTCAGTATCTGATTTTCTTATCAAGATTAAAAGAAATCTTATGAATTTACAGTGGATTGCAAATATTGCAGATGGAAAGGAGGGAAATCAGTAGAAACAGAAATCCTGACAATGCTATGAGATGACAATCTAAACATCATGAGGACAAGAATCTTTGTCCATTGCTATATCCTCAGTACTAGAATATTCTTGGCAAATTGTGGGCACATCACAAATATCGTTGAATGTTTTTGAGTGAAATAACAACTAGGTATGAAGAAAACATACAGAAGCAACTAATATAAAAACATAGCTATTGGGAGTCATTTAGAATAATTGATGGCAAAAATATACATCTGTAGCTAGGTATATGAAACAGTATATAACAGGTAATGCTCAGAATGAATCAGGAAAGACAGGAAAGGATTAAATGATCCTGAATACTGTGTATAATAAAATGCGGAGAATTTTTACCTTTTAGAAAAAATTAAAAAATGAATAGAATAAAAAGAATCAGTGATCAAAGCAATAAATTTCTTTTTCAGAAAATTTACTTTTATTGAATATATTCTAACAATGTTAATAAATCAAGTGTTATTGTAATCTAATAATTTCATTTAAATGTGTGCTAATTTAAATACACAATAACTACTACAATGTTTCTTCATCTTAAATAGGCAAATTTGAAGTTGACTTCTATTGACAGCAACTTATATAATAATGACAATTAATTAAAACCACAATATAGTGGAGATGTTTTTTCCAGGGTTTGCTTTAATAGTTTTCATTATCATAGGGTTTAAAGAGAGTGAAAGTATTGACTTCTTTGATTCATTTTAAACAATTGAATATGAAAAGTTTCTCTTTTTTTACTGCAATTGAAACAGGTAATTCAGCTGATTATGTGCTGGCTTATGTTACTTTAAGTCGAAATGATCCTTTTTAACAACAGTTTATGACCTAAACCATTAACTAGGCCTTCCAAAATTGAACATAGCTCTTGATAACTGTCCTTTTCTAAAAAAAGAGAATAAGAAAGATTTTATTTTTTCTTTGTGATCATACATATTTTATTTCTTGACCTCATTGTAATATACTAACTAGGTCCCCCATGGCAATCTTGAAACAGGAATGGGGCATTGTTTGGTTTCATTCCTAATTTTAAATGCAGTGAATATGAAATCTCACCGTATGTTCTATGGATGCTTTTTATTAATAAGTTTCATAAACTTAATGAAGTTCATTTCTATTCCTAGTTCACTTTTTAAAAATTAATAAATATTTAATTTTTGAATAGTTGTAGATTTATAGAAAAAATGTGAAAATATTACATATACCCTATACCTGTTTTCCCTTATTATTAACATTTTACATTAGTATTATGGTACATTTTGTCACGATTAACAAACCAATATTGATACACTTTTATTAATTAAAATCCATGCTTTACTCAGATTTCTTCAGTTTTTGCCTCAGGTACTTCCTCTGTCCCAGGATTCCATCCTTGATACCATGTTACATTTTGTCACCTTCAGTTACTCTTGGCTGTGACAGGTTCCCAGACTTTCCTTGTTTTCTATGACCTTGACAGTTTTATTTATTTATTTGGTGGCAGGGGGCAGGAGAGGGTAAGTCCTAGGTACTAGTCAGATATTTTGTGTACTCCCTATATTGGTATTCGTATGTTAATTTTTTCAGGATTACACTGACGTTAGAAATTTTGGGAAGACCACAGAGATAAAATGTTCTCATCACACCATATCAAGGGTCCATACTATCAACATGACTTATCACTGTTGATGTTAACCTTGATAGCCAGGTAGAGCTAGTGTTTGTTAAGTTTCTCCACTGTAATGTTACTCTTTTTCCCTCTTATTACACTCTTTGGAAGGAAGACACTAGGTGAAGGCCACACTTCAGGAGTAAGCAGTTATATTCTCCATCCCTGAGGGTTAAGTGTCTACATAAATTATTTGGAATTCTTCTGCATGGGATAATTGCCTATTCTCTCCCATGTATTTATTTATTCAATCATTTATTTATATCAGTATGGAATCATGGATATTTATTTTATACTTGGGTTATAATCCAATACTACTCTGTTTATTTTGCTGCTCAAATTGTTCCAGATTTGGCTATTGGGATGTTTTTCAGTTGGCTCTTGGGTCCCTTTGACATATCCCATTATTGTGTTTCTGTTTGAGTACTTCCTTATTTAATGGCACTGCACAATGCTCCAGGTTCATCTTGTATATTTCCTTTCCCATTCTTAGAATCAGCCATTTCTCCAAGGATCCTTGATTCTTTTGAATAGAAAATTGTATTAGAAACCAAGACCTAGGCACTAGATGTGCTGCTTGTTACTGAGGCATGATGGCTTCTAGGCCTTTTTAGCTGACAAAATGAGTAAATATATGTGTGTATACTAATCCATACATGCACAGATCTATTACTATTTCTCTATATAAAACTCTATCTTTATATTTGGCTAAACTTCAGTTTATACTGACGTCTCCAACTCTAATGCATTACCTCATGGATCATTGCAGCCTCCTCCTCTTGATTCTCTGTGACCTTCCACTCCAACAGTGAGACTCCTGGCTCCCATCCCTCTACCATCCACTTATTTAATTATTCAGTATACATATATAGTGGGTTTTGAATTGATAACCCATACCTCAATGGGAAACAACTTTATAGTGCTATGTGCAGTTCCTTTTGCTTTTAGTCTTATAGACTCCACATATTTCCAGTTACTTAGGTCAGCAACATTTTCCCCTATACCCTTTAGGAAGGTTAATACATTTGTAATATAGATAGATTCTTTAGTCACATTCTTCATTCCATCTAGGGATCTCCTGACCTCCTAAATGATTTTTTTTAAAGTTGCATACATGAAGTTACCCTCTGTGCTGCTGGTGTCATGTATCCACCATTACAGTATCATACAGGATAGTTTCACCAATGTAAAAATTATCTGCACTGTTGGTGGAAATGTAAATTGATACAACCATTATGGAAAACCGTATGGAGGTTCCTTAAAAAACTTAAAAATAGAACTACCATATGACCCAGCAATCCCACTACTGGGGATATACCCTGAGAAAATCATAATTCAAAAAGAGACATGTACCACAATGTTCATTGCAGCACTATTTACAATAACCAGGACATGGAACCAACCTAAACGTCCATTGACAGAAGAATGGATAAAGAAGATATGGCACATATATACAATGGAATATTACTCAGCCATAAAAAGGAATGAAACTGAGTTGTTTGTAGTGAGGTGGATGGACCTAGAGTCTGTCATACAGAGTGAAGGAAGTCAGAAATAGAAAAACATATACTGTATGCTAACACATATATATGGAATCAAAAAAAAAAATGGTACTGATGAACCTAGTTGCAGGGCAGGAATAAAGAGGTAGACATAGAGAATTGACCTGAGGACATGGGGTGGGAAGGTGAAGCTGTGGCAAGGTGAGAGTAGCATTGACATATACACACTACTGAATGTAAAATAGTTGGCTGGTGGCAAGCAGCAGCATAGCAGTGAGATTGGCTTGGTACTTTGCCATGACCTAGAGAGGTGGGATAGGGAGGATGGGAGGGAGGCTTAAGAGGGAGGGGATATGGGGACATGTGTATGCATATGGCTGATTCGCTTTGTTGTGTAACAGAAACTAACACAGTATTGTGAAGCAATTATACTCCAATAAAAATCTATTAAAAAAATTTTTCTGTGCTTCACCTAATCAACCTCTCTCCTTCCTGTCATCTCTGGCAATCCATTTTAACAATAAGAACTTATATAACAGTGACTGAAGGTGCTAGCCTATGGACTACTATTGGCTGTTTCCTTTATTTGACTTATTATTATTTAATCAATCATGAGTCTCCTTATACACCTTTATTTTAAAAATATTCTGAGATCTGACATTTCTGAGCCCATAAAATTAGTTTCTCTAATTTTATTGGGATGAATTAGCAACCACACATTTTGTATTCCTGGACAGACCTTGTTTTCTATTGTGTAAACTCTGTCCAGAAACACCTTGGGATGTTAAAACTGAGAACTTTGCCTTTTAATGATACAAATAATACTTTTCATATTACCTGTTTATACTGAATCAACTGTGCCATCATAGTAAAAGAGATTTCCCTTATGTGTGCCTAATTTTAATTATAATAGCCTGCTATGGATCTGGTACATTCTATAAAACTAACTATACCATATGATAAATGGTCTCTTAGTTATGTCATGAAATTTCTACATTAAAAATTTCTACTGTGGCATATACATATAGGGGACACTCTAGTTGTCTCTCCAACATCCCTTTTGCCATTCCTTTTATGTGTAGCAGCCATGTAATTTAGTAGCAGTCAATCCCATCCCAAACTCCAGTGGTGAATTTTGACTTGTAACAAAGTCTTCAATCAACCAGCACATGGCATTCCCTTGGCCACAGGATTTAGCACAGTGGTAATCAGTGTAACACTCAGCAATTTTTTAGATTGCTATGGGATGATATCCTTCTCTCTCTCTCCTGGATGTAAGTGAGGAACTATGACCCCAGTCATTGATGACATCCATATTGTGACCCTGAGTGAAACCAACCTGAAAACATGGCTCATGTAAGAAGGCAGAGGTGAGAAATGTCAGAGATGTAGACCTAGAACCTTTATCTCATTCTACCTGAAACCTACCTCAGGACATTCGGTAATATGCTAAAGTAAATCCTCTTACTTAAGTTGCTTTATGTTTTCTATTATTAGCAATTCAAAGTACTCAATAAGCACAATTGGGAAAAATGAAGGTTTAGGCTGTTTAAAATTCAGTAGATTAACATTCCAGTAGATCTATTTTGACCCTGCTTTGTCAGTTCTTCCTTCTTTCTCAACTTTTTCTGAGCACTTATTTTTATATTGTAGATTACTTTTATCTATCACACCTAGACAATCTACTTAAAATGTGAAAGAAATTATTTTCATGAATTAAAATTTTCCAAGGGCTCTAGCAGCATAGGGCTCAGGCATAAAATGAAATAAATCTAAATAAAATAAAGATTTTAAATAATACACTTCTATGATTCTTATGACTTTCCTTTATTATAACTATTTTGTATCTCCGGGACATGAAAATATTATACAAATATAAGACTAGCTATTTTCTACTCTGCACCTAATATAGTAATTAAGAACTTCAAATATTTTATATGCATTTAAAATTGAATAATATAGATGGGTATAGTTTCATTATATACTATTACGTCTAATACTACAATTAAGCTTCTCTTGAATATTTGGTTTTGGTCAGTTTTATAAGTATATAAATATTTATCTTCCTGTTTTTAAAACCCCTTGCCTAATTTGCTTCATAGTAAATTAATATTAATTGAAAACTTACTGTGTGTCAGGGATTTTATTACAGTTTAAACTCTTCTAACTGTCTTAACAGGTAGGTATACCAATTCATTTTGTAGATTAGACCAGTGGTCCCCAACCTTCTTGACACCAGGGACTGGTTTCGTGGAAGACAATTTTTCCATGGATTGGCCAGTGGTGGGGAGAATGGTTCAGGCGGCAATGCGAGCGATGGGGAGCAGCAGATGAAGCTGCGCTCACTCGCCCACCACTCACCTCCTGCTGTGCAGCCCAGTTCCTAACAGGCCGCAGACCAGTACCAGTCCTTGGCCTGGGGGTTGGGGACCCCTGGATTAGATGACTGAGATTCAGATCGATTTGGTCTCCTCCCCAAAATCACACAGCTACTAAGTAGCTCGAGGGGTGCTTGAAACGTAGGCCTGTCTGACTCCAGAGTCACTTAATTTACTCGGTGAATTTTCAAGATCCATGATTCTCCCATCTCTTTTTTTCCTCTCAGCGCCTGCCCACTCGTGTATAAGAACAATAGTGTTTTAATCTAGCCTAGAACACTCTTTGTGAGGGAAGGAGGTAGGAAAGTGGGAGAAGAGGAAGGAGGAGGAATAGAGCTCTCCCATGGCCAGGTTCACTGCTGGAGCAAATCAAATCACTTCAGGAAATTCTAAAGAATAAGCACATGTGGTGGACAGCAGAATGGACATGTTGAAAGTGGCATCCCCGATGTTCTGTGGTGAAAACGTGGATGATAGATGAATTGCCATCTTTCTTAGGGACTCTGAAAATGTGGAAACTCCTTGTAGAGGCATGATTCTAAAAGAAATCCCCATGTTCTTTTGAGACTCAAATTTATTTACTTATTTTTTTTCCCTCTGTAGTCGGGGAGAGGGGAAAGTGAGTGGCACATCCTTTTTAGCCTCCCATAACATGGCCCATATGGAACTCCTTTTGTTTGACAATTCCTTTGATGCTAAATTGGTAGTGATTAATCCCTTTTAAATTAGATATATTATTGCATCTTGCTGGCAAAGCCTTTTAACTTTTTACAAACTTTTTTCACTTAAAAATTCTTAGTGACATAAAACTTCCAAGAAAGATTTATGACACTGAAATTTTCACTTTTTTTAGAGTAAAAGTTCATTACGTAAAACTATTCTTTCAGTCCTGCTGATATCAGAGAACAGTTAAATAAGTGAACGTAATAAATTTTCATTATTATTTTACCAAGCTTAGTAACTCCTCTGAAGACATCATAGTAAAATTTCACTCAGGGCAAAACCACACTGAGTTATGTGGTAAGATATGAGGACAATTCACATCTACCTGAAAAATGGAATGTATTATAGAATAGATTCAATTATGAAAGATTCTTGGACTCAAGTGCTCTAATTCTTTATATATTTAGAGAGCACTGAGTAGTAACGACTAGTGAGTAGACTTTTCTATAGCTAGATGAAAAGGAAAAGATATTTGAAATGTTTCTGCTCATTCAAATCAAATAAAAATTTAATTTTTAAGTTGATCACTCCAAACATCTAAATAAAAACAAACATAACAAATGGACATGTACTGTCATCCCTCAGTATTCTGTATTCTGAGGGATGACAAGGAGATTGGTTCCAGGACACCTTGTAGATACCAAAATCCAGAGGTGTTCAAGTCCCTTATATAAAATGGTCTAGTACAGTTGGGCCTCTGCATCCATGGATATAGAGTGCCTACAGTATTAGGTATTTAAATAAAATAACTTCCTCCTTCATATGGATCAATTTTCCTAATTGATTCAATTAGCTAAAAAAGGGAAAATCTCCCTTTCCATCTAATTAGGTAGGTCTGAAATTTTTATATGGAAAAGTCTTCAGAGCAGCAATATGGTTGGATATAAGTGTGTTGGAGTTGGAATCACTGGGTAGGAGATTTTTTTTGAAGATGCCAGTACTTAGCAAACCAACTCTATTTTTCCCTTGGAGTTCATTTTTTTAATTTATTTTTTAATTTTTTTACATCTTTATTGGAGTATAATTGCTTTACAATGTTGTGTTAGTTTCTGCTTTATAACAAAGTGAATCAGTTATAAATATACATATGTTCCCATATCTCTTCCCTCTTGCATCTCCCTCCCTCCCACCCTCCCTAACCCACCCCTCTAGGTGGTCACAAAGCATCAAGCTGGTATCCATGTGCTTTCCGGCTGCTTCCCATTAGCTATCTATTTTATGTTTGTATATGTCCATGGCACTCTCTTGCTTTGTCACAGCTTACCCTTCCCCCTCCCCATATCTTCAAGTCCATTCTCTAGTAGGTCTGTATCTTTATTCCTGTTTTACCCCTAGGTTCTTCATGACATTTTTTTTTCCTTAAATTCCATATATATGTGTTAGCATACGGTATTTGTATTTCTCTTTCTGACTTCCTTCACTCTGTATAACAGACTCTAGGTCCATCCACCTCATTACAAATAGCTCAATTTTGTTTTTTTTTATGGCTGAGTAATATTCCATTGTATATATATGCCACATCTTCTTTATCCATTCATCCGATGATGGACACTTAGGTTGTTTCCATCTCCGGGCTATTGTAAATAGAGCTGCAATGAACATTTTGGTACATGACTCTTTTTGAATTATGGTTTTCTCAGGGTATATGCCCAGCAGTGGGATTGCTGGGTCATATGGTAGTTCTATTTTTAGTTTTTTAAGGAACCTCCATACTGTTGTCCATAGTGGCTGTACCAATTCACATTCCCACCAGCAGTGCAACAGTGTTCCCCTTTCTCCACACCCTCTCCAGCATTTATTGTTTGTAGATATTTTGATGATGGCCATTCTGACTGGTGTGAGATGATATCTCATTGTAGTTTTGATTTGCATTTCTCTAATGATTAATGATGTTGAGCATTCCTTCATGTGTTTGTTGGCAGTCTGTATATCTTCTTTAGAGAAATGTCTATTTAGGTCTTTTTCCCATTTTTGGATTGGGTTGTTTGTTTTTTGTTATTGAGCGGCACGAGCTGCTTAAAAATTTTGCAGATTAATCCTTTGTCAGTTGCTTCATTTGCAAATATTTTCTCCCATTCTGAGGGTTGTCTTTTGGTCTTGTTTATGGTTTCCTTTGCTGTGCAAAAGCTTTGAAGTTTCATTAGGTCCCATTTCTTTATTTTTGTTTTTATTTCCGTTTCTCTAGGAGGTGGGTCAAAAAGGATCTTGCTGTGATTTATGTCATAGAGTTTTCTGCCTATGTTTTCCTCTAAGAGTTTGATAGTTTCTGGCCTTACATTTAGGTCTTTAATCCATTTTGAGGTTATTTTTGTGTATGGTGTTAGGGAGTGATCTAATCTCATACTTTTACATGTACCTGTCCAGTTTTCCCAGCACCACTTATTGAAAAAGCTGTCCTTTCTCCACTATACATTCCTGCCTCCTTTATCAAAGATAAGTTGACCATATGTGAGTGGGTTTAGCTCTGGGCTTTCTATCCTGTTCCATTGATCTGTCTTTCTGTTTTTGTGCCAGTACCATACTGTCTTGAATACTGTAGCTTTGTAGTATAGTCTGAAGTTAGGGAGCCTGATTCCTCCAGCTCCATTTTTCGTTCTCAGGATTGCTTTGGCTATTCGGGATCTTTTGTTTTTCCATACAAATTGTGAAATTTTTTGTTCTAGTTCTGTGAAAAATGCCAGTGGTAGTTTGAAAGGGGTTGCATTGAATCTGTAGATTGCTTTGGGTAGTAGAGTCATTTTCACAATGTTGATTCTTCCAATCCAAGAACATGGTATATCTCTCCATCTATTTGTATCATCTTTAATTTCTTTCATCAGTGTCTTATAATTTTCTGCATACAGATCTTTTGTCTCCTTAGGTAGGTTTATTCCTAGATATTTTATTCTTTTTGTTGCAATGGTAAATGGGAGTGTTTTCTTAATTTCACTTTCAGATTTTTCATCATTAGTGTATAGGAATGCCAGAGATTTCTGTGCATTAATTTTGTATCCTGCTACTTTACCAAATTCATTGATTAGCTCTAGTAGTTTTCTGATAGCATCTTTAGGATTCTTTATGTATAGTATCATGTCATCTGCAAACAGTGACAGCTTTACTTCTTCTTTTCCGATTTGGATTCCTTTTATTTCCTTTTCTTCTCTGATTGCTGTGGCTAAAACTTCCAAAACTATGTTGAATAAGAGTGATGAGAGTGGGGAACCTTGTCTTGTTCCTGATCTTAGTGGAAATGCTTTCAGTTTTTCACCATTGAGGATGATGTTGGCTGTGGGTTTGTCACATACGGCCTTTATTATGTTGAGGAAAGTTCTGTCTATGCCTACTTTCTGCAGGGTTTTTATCATAAATCGGTGTTGAATTTTGTCGAAAGCTTTCTCTGCATCTATTGAGATAATCATATGGTTTTTCTCCTTCAATTTGTTAATATGGTTTATAACGTTGATTGATTTGCGTATATTGAAGAATCCTTGCATTCCTGGAATAAACCCGACTTGATCATGGTGTATGATCCTTTTAATGTGCTGTTGGATTCTGTTTGCTAGTACTTTGTTGAGGATTTTTGCATCTATGTTCATCAGTGATATTGGCCTGTAGTTTTCTTTCTTTGTGACATCCGTGTCTGGTTTTGGTATCAAGGTGATGGTGGCCTCGTAGAATGAGTTTGGGAGTGTTCCTCCCTCTGCTATATTTTGGAAGAGTTTGAGAAGGATAGGTGTTAGCTCTTCTCTAAATGTTTGATAGAATTCGCCTGTGAAGCCATCTGGTCCTGGGCTTTTGTTTGTTGGAAGATTTTTAATCACTGCTTGTCTGTAAAGGTTTTAATTTCTCCATCAAATCTGAATGAGATCCTTGCTGGCTAGAGTAATCTTGGTTGCAGCTTTTTCTCCTTCATCACTTTCAGTATGTCCTGCCACTCCCTTCTGGCTTGCAGAGTTTCTGCTGAAAGATCAGCAGTTAACCTTATGGGGATTCCCTGGTGTGTTATTTGTTGTTTTTCCCTTGCTTCTTTTGATATGTTTTCTTTGTATTTAATTTCTGACAGTTTGATTAATATGTGTCTTGGCATATTTCTCCTTGGATTTTTCCTGTATCAGACTCTCTGTGCTTCCTGGACTTGATTAACTATTTCCTTTCCCATATTAGGGAAGTTTTCAACTATAATCTCTTCAAATATTTTCTCAGTCCCTTTCTTTTTCTCTTCTTCTTCTGGAACCCCTGTAATTCGAATGTTGGTGCATTTAATGTTGTCCCAGAGGTCTCTGAGACTGTCCTCAGTTCTTTTCATTCTTTTTTCTTTATTCTGCTCTGCAGTAGTTATTTCCACTATTTTATCTTCCAGGTCACTTATCTGTTCTTCTGCCTCAGTTATTCTGCTATTGAACCCATCTAGAGTATTTTTAATTTCATTTATTGTGTTGTTCGTCGTTGCTTGTTTCATATTTATTTATTCTAGGTCCTTGTTAAATGTTTCTTGCATTTTGTCTATTCTATTTCCAAGATTTTGGATCATCTTTACTATCATTATTCTGAATTCTCTTTCAGGTGGACTGCCTATTTCCTCTTCATTTGTTAGGTCTGGTGGGATTTTTATCTTGCTCCTTCATCTGCTGTGTGTTTTTCTGTCTTCTCATTTTGCTTATCTTACTGTGTTTGGGGTCTCCTTTTTGCAGGCTGCAGGTTTGTAGTTCCTGTTGTTTTTTGTGTCTGTCCCCAGTGGCTAAGGTTGGTTCAGTGGGTTGTGTAGGCTTCCTGGTGGAGGGGACTAGTGCCTTTGTTCTGGTGGATCAGGCTGGATCTTGTCTTTCTGGTGGGCAGGTCCACGTCTGGTGGTGTGTTTTGTGGTGTCTGTGGCCTTATTATGATTTTAGGCAGCCTCTCTGCTAATGGGTGGTGTTGTGTTCCTGTCTTGCTAGTTGTTTGGCATAGGGTGTCCAGCATTGTAGCCTGACAGTCGTTGAGTGACGCTGGGTGCTGGTGTTGAGATGGAGATCTCTGGGAGATTTTCGCCATTTGATATTATGTGAAGCTGGGAGGTCTCTTGTGGACCAGTGTCCTGAAGTTGGCTCTCCCACCTCAGAGGCACAGCACTGACTCCTGGCTGCAGCACCAAGAGCCTTTCATCCACACGGCTCAGAATAAAAGGGAGAAAAAGTAAAAAGAAAGAAAGAATGAAAGAGAGAGAAAGAAATGGAAAGAGAGAAAGTAAGAGAGAGAGAGAGAAAGAGAAAGAGAGAGAGAAATAAAGAAAGAAAGGAAGAAAGTAAGGAGGGAGGGGGGAAGGAAAGAAAGAAAGAAGGTAAAATAAAATAAAGTAAGATAAAATAAAATAAAGTTATTAAAATAAAAATTATTATTAAGAAAAAAAAACTTTTTTTAAAGAAAAAACAAAAAGGACAGAAAGAACCCTAGGACAAATGGTGGAAGCAAAGCTATACAGACAAAATCACAAAGAAGCATACACATACACACTTACAAAAAGAGGAAAAGGGGAAAAAATCATAAATCTTGCTCTCAAAGTCCACCTTCTCAATTTGGGATGATTCTTTGTCTGTTCATGTATTCCACAGATTCAGGGTACATCAGGTTGATTGTGGAGCTTTAATCTGCTGCTTCTGAGGCTGCTGGGAGAGATTTCCCTTTCTTTTCTTTGTTCTCACAGCTCCCAGGGCTCAGCTTTGGATTTGGCCCTGCCTCTGAGTGTAGGTCGCCGGAGGGCATCTGTTCTTCGCTCAGACAGGACGGGGTTAAAGGAGCAGCTGCTTCGGGGAAGTCTGGCTCACTCAGTCCACGGGGAGGGAGGGGCGCGGAGTGTAGGGCGAGCCTGCGGCGGCAGAGCCCAGCGTGATGTTGTACCAGCCTGAGGCGCGCTGTGCGTTCTCCCGGGGAAGTGGTCCCTGGATCCCGGGACCCTGGCAGTGGCGGGCTGCACAGGCTCCACGGAAGGGGGCTGTGGATAGTGACCTGTGCTCGCACACAGGCTTCTTGGTGGCTGCAACAGCAGTCTTAGCATCTCATGCCCATCTCTGGGGTCCGCGCATTTAGCCGTGGCTCGCGCCCGTCTCTGGAGCTCCTTTAAGCAGCGCTCTTAATTCCCTCTCCTCGCGCACCAGGAAACAAAGAGGGAAGAAAAAGTCTCTTGCCTCTTCGGCAGTTCCAGACTTTTCCCCGGACTCCCTCCGGGCTAGCCGTGGTGTACTAAGCCCCTGCAGGCAGTGTTCACGCTGCCAACTCCAGTCCTCTCCCTGCGCTCCAATCGAGCCTCAGCTCGCAGCCCCGCCCGCCCCAGCGGGTGAGCAGACAAGCCTCTCGGGCTGATGAGTGCCTGTCTGCACCGATCCTCTGTGCAGGAATCTCTCCGCTTTGCCCTCCGCACCCCTGTGGCTGCACTCTCCTCTGCGGCTCTGAAGCTTCTCCCTCCGCCACCCGCAGTCTCCGCCCGCGAAGGGGCTTCCTAGTGTGTGGAAACGTTTCCTCCTTCACAGCTCCCTCCCACTGGTGCAGGTGCCTTCCCTATCCTTTTGTCTCTGTTTATTCTTTTTTCTTTTGCTCTACCCAGGTACGTGGGAACTTTCTTGCCTTTCGGGAGGTCTGAGGTCTTCTGCCAGCATTAAGTAGGTGTTCTGTAGGAGTTGTTCCACGTGTAGATATATTTCTGGTGTATCTGTGGGGAGGAAGGTGATCTCCGCGTCTTACTCTGCCACCATCTTCCCCTCGTCTCTTGGAGTTCATTTTTACAGTGTGTCTTTAAAGTTAAACAAGTTAACCCTATCTTGCTTGTCTTTGTGCTATAGAGCAAGGAAGAAAAAACTTATTATTCTGTCCTTAAAAAATTAGTGATGATCTCCATTAAAAGATTCTGATGAATATTTGAAGTGTGACAATAACATACATATCATATAGTCAAGATGAAGTTGTCAACTAAAATATGCACTACTTTTATGGCCTTGGAATGTACTTGGTGGCTTTCTTGTTATTGAAGAAAACTGAATAACAAAAAGATGGAATTTAATATTATCTTAATTACTGAAATGAGAGTAGGAAGTTTATTATTCATACTAATACTAATTTTTGGCAAGTATACTATAGAAATATTAGGTATTTTTAACTTGAGGGAGATAGAAAAACTAAAAGTTTTACAAATTGCTCAAGTTCACAAGAATATAATGCAGGGCTGTTTTTATTCCAGATCATTGGGCCAGTTCCCTTCCATGTGGATTGGCCCTTAGTCTTTCCAATAAACTCTGTGTCAGTTTTAAACTAGTTTTAACCCAGAGCCTCTGCATAGTTTGCACCATTGAAATGTGTCTAAAAAGACTTTAGTGCTCAGTTTGGTCTCTAAATTTACCTTAGGGGTGTTTGGAGTTTTCAATTAGATATTTTTATTTATGTATATATAATGTGTGTATTTACAGTTACATGCTTACACCACTCATGTGATCACAGTAACCATCATAGAAATATCAAAGTGTTGTTCGTGATATCCATTTAAAATTATTGCACAATTACATCTTATGGCACTGTGCGTGTGACAAGATGACATTTTAAATGATGAGACATTTTCCTTTTATCTTTGTATATTTTATAGATAATGTAAATTAAGCAAGAAAAAACAAGCTAATCTATGAATTTTCAAATTAAATAAAAACAAAAGAATTAGTATATTTTTGAAATGACTTTTACTTCCATTTTAGTAAAAATTGAAGAATTCATAGGTCTTATGTTCTCATGATATTATTTTTTCCTAATATGGATACAAAATAGAATATATTAGAGCAAAATATAAATTATATTATTTCCCATTATTTCACAGTTCTTAGATTGTTCTTTTTTTAAAACATTGAACATATATCAATATATAAAGGTGGAGTGTATAAACATTCATCTGGATAATCCCAATAAAAAGTTTTGCTGAAGCATTGAATTTATTTAGATGTTTTAAACCTTGATTCATTTTAATTTTTGGAGATGCAGTTAGTGTTTCTTTCTTTTTTTTTTTTTTTTTTGCAGTATGCGGGCCTCTCACTGCTGTGGCCTCTTCCGTTGTGGAGCACAGGCTCCGGACGCGCAGGCTCAGCGGCCATGGCTCACGGGCCTAGCCACTCCGTGGCATGTGGTATCTTCCCGGACCGGGGCACGAACCCGTGCATCGGCAGGCAGACTCTCAACCAATGCGCCAACAGGGAAGCCCTTAGTGTTTCTTTATACACAGTAAACCGTGACATTTACATAGCTTTGTATTGTATAATAGTCTGCTCCTAAGCACAGTATCTTACTTGCACCTCATAATAAACCTGGAACATGGGCAAGGCAGGTTCTTTCCCCATTAGTAAATGAAAGGCCAGAAATATTGAAAATTTTGTGCAAGTCGTGGTGCCACTAAAGGGCAGAGACAAGAATAGAAGCAAGCACTACAGAGAAGCTATATTTTTTCCATTTCAACATGTCTGTTACAAAGAATGCAATGGAAAGTAACAATATATATGATATATATGGATAAATTTAACAAGAATTGTGCATGCCTATTTGAAGAAAATGGCTGCATTTTACTGAGGGGCATAGAAAAAAATTTAAGTGGTGAGAGAGAGATTTCTGGAGAGGAAGAAGTCAATTCTCTCCAAGTCAACCTGTAAACTTCACACAATTCAAGTCAAACTCCCAGTGGGATTTTTTTTTTTTTTGGAACTTGTCAAATGATTCTGAAGTTTATCTGGGAAAAAAGTTAATGAACAGCCAGAACTTTTATTTTTAAAGAAGAGCAATGCCCCAACCAGATTGTAAAATGTACTCTTAAACCATAAAAATAATATGCACTAGGGTGGTTCCAGACCAGACAGAATGATCTGTGAAATGAAGAGAAACCCAGAAACAGAACAACTATATATGGAATTTTAGTATAGGATAGAGAAGACATTTCAAACTCATGAGGAAAGAATGGATAATTGAATAAGTGGTGTTGGAGCCAAATGGAAACACCTAACACCTTATACCAAACTGAATTCCAGATAAGTTAAATATTTATGTGGAAAAACTGAACTTATAAATCTACTGGAAAAAAATATAAGTGAATATTTATATACTCAGACAGAGAAAGGATTTTCTATACCTAAATACCCCATACCTAAAGAAGAAAGATTTATAAATTTGAGTACATAAAAATATTAACATTTAGAATGGCCTGTAACCATAATTAAAATTTAAAAGGTGATGGACGAACATAGGGCTAATAACACTAATAATGAGGAATCTTATCAATTAATAAGAAAAGTATGAGCATGATAATATAGAAATGAGCAAAGAACAAGTGTCAATAATTTACTAAAGGAGAATTACAAATGAACAAAAATCAAATGAAAATGTTTACTAGATTAACAAAATAGGCACATTAAACCAAGGGAGCAATTTTCCTGTAAAGGAAAACTAGTAGTGATTTTCATCAAATATTGAGAATACAAAAGTTTTTCAGTCTTTCACACAGCCAGCTTCACAAATGCCTCTTACACATTGATTGCAAGTCGGAATCTGTGAGCATTTTCCTCTAAAGAGATCTAACTTTCAATTTGACAGAATATGTGATAGGGCGGGTAATATGTGGACTTTGATTTACTCCAGTATTAACCCTGACATGTGCCAAAGTATATAGTGGCAGTGGGCACAGCTAGGTGACACTGTATTATTAATATCATTTTGTTATTTTTCTCTGATGCTCATGAGTAATCTATTGGAAGCCAAATGGAATACATTGCTTTGAGATAGCATCCTTATACGTTTAGGAGAGAGCTGGGAGCAGATTGAGCAAGTGAGGCACTAATGTAGGGTACACAATTTAAGAGGACACCAAAACAAACTAAAAATAAAGCCCAACAAACAAGAAACCCACAGTAACCAAGATAAGTAGTACTTTAATGCAATATTGTAAAAATTAAAATGAATGAAAAAAAATCTTGATGAATTATATGTAAAATTTTAAAATAAAGACAGGATCAATATTCTTGATTGTTTTTTTCCACACCCTCTCATATGACTCTGAATGGCACTGCTTTTAAAGAATAAGATCAAAAGGACATTTACAGGGCTTCCCTGGTGGCGCAGTGGTTGAGAGTCCGCCTGCCAATGCAGGGGACACAGGTTTGTGCACCGGCCCGGGAAGATCCCACATGCCGCGGAGCGGCTGGGCCCGTGAGCCATGGCTGCTGAGCCTGCGCGTCTGGAGCCTGTGCTCTGCAACGGGAGAGGCCACAACAGTGGGAGGCCCACGCACCGCAAAAAAAAAAAAAAAAAAAAGGGACATTTACAAACGTCCATGAGAATTTGAAGTGCTGGTTCATAGGAACAGTGGCAAATGTTTGAAAGGAAAACAGTTTTGAACCTCAGCTAATTTTCTCCTTTGAGGTAGGCTATTCTAGATGGCCAAAGACCTAATTTATTAAGCCCATTTTCGGTAACTAGAGAAAATATCGTGGAGTACTGGATTTAAATTATGCCTTACAGATGGAATAATGGCGCATCTCCTTTTATTCCTTTCCACTCTATCTATTCCCAAGGAGTGGAAGGTCTAACATGCTCTAACTGGGCCCTGGTGCTAGGGAATAGGACTTTCAGAGAAAGGAGCTATGAGTTTCAAGTACCCTTTTTTCTATGAAATGCATTCTTGACACTTCTTCCTTTGAATTGCTTTGTGTTCCTTCTCTCCCAGCCTTAGGCTAATTATCTGGAGAGAAACAGTGGGGTATAATAGTTAAGAATGTGGTCTCTGGAATTGAACTGCCTGGATGTAAATCCTAGGTCTATCACAACTGCTAGGTTATCTCGAGCAAGTTACTATATTCCTCTGAGCCTTAATTTTATCATCTGCAAAATGGGTCTCTTAAAGTTGTGAAAATTAGATTAATACATGAAAAGTGCTTAAAGCAGGGTCTGGCTTGTAGGATATACTCACAACGCTAAGCTATGACTATCTTATTATCATATATGAAGAACATAGAGACTTCTCTCCAAGCCCCTGTGCTCTCCCTAGTTCAGCAGGGGAGAAGAGAGCAAAGAAGTTTGGGACCGAAGACCCAATTGGTTGCATTTGTAAATTTGATTGATGTATCCTCTAGAATGTATATGTGTGTCCTTTATCACTTAGGGAATTATATCTAGAGAAATGGGTTAGAATTTTAGACAACTGAACCCTGGATTTCCTTGTTCTTGAAGAAATGACATTGATTATTGATAATTATCTAAACATGTGGACATTAATTTTCTGTAGTTGTAATTTAAAATGAATTAATATAATTTCAAATAATGCAATGTAGATTATAAACAGGAATTTTATTTGTGTGTTTTATGTTAATATTTAAAAACTTCAGTCATTTTCATAAGAATTCAGAATTTGATGGGATTCAATGAAACAAAATCTTCAAAGCCACACTGCTTATTTTTCATATTTGTTCTTTCTAGATATGTTCCTTTCCATTTTCTGTTGTTCATGGTAAAGTAGGATCTTTTAAACTTCTTAAGTGTGGCAATAGATTTTGTGTAGATGGGTTCCATCGTTAGGTTTATTTACCTGAAAAAGTAACTCAATAACCTGAAGTCATACTGAAAAATGCTGTGGACAGTAAGTGGTTTCAGATGCTAGTGATTTTCATCGATAAATCACATGACAGCTGAAAAAATACCATAAAAACATCATTAGTAGACTAGAAGTAGGGGTGTGAATTCCACATTTCCACGTGAGAAAGTATATATATTCGTCCATATTTTAGGTTTTTCAAAATCCAAATATATAAAAAGGGGTTTTTCAGAAGCTAAAAGGAAAAGATGTAATACAAGTATTTAATATTCTTTGGTATACTTACATCCATACACATTATGTTTATAATTATAAATGTGTTTTCCAACATTAAAAAACATTTTATTGAAATATATTTGACATATAACACTGTAAATTTAAGGTGTATAACATGTTAGTTTGACACATTTAAACGTTGTAATATGATTGCCATTGTAGTGATAATTAGCACCTCTATCATGTCACATAATTATCATTTCTTTTTAGTGGTTGTGATAATTAAGAGCTAGTCTCTTAGCAAGTTTGATGTTTATAATACAATATTATTGTCTATATTTACTGTACCATGCATCGCATCTCTAGGACTTACTACTCCTTGTGAGTTTGTAGCCTTAAACAACATCTATCCTATCCCCTCTCCCCCCAGCCCCTGCTAACCACCATCTTAGTCTGTTTTTATAGATTGGACTTTTTCAGATTCCACTATAAGTGGTATTATAGTGTACTTTTCTTTGTCTGACTTACCTCACTTAGCATAAAGCAGTTGCTGTGACTACAGCACATACCTGACCATAGGGTAGAACTTTGCTGTGAATTTGTGCCACAGCCCAGTGTAAAGAAAAAGGAAATTGAGAGTGAAGACTCTCCAGTACTGGAGCTCTGTCTGGTATTTGCTAAAGAACTTTAGAGGCTGCCTGTAGCAGTGATTGTTATAGTGTATCAAGTTTTCCCTTTATACTTTGATGGTAATCGCAGAATTTATAACCACAGGAAATATTTTCAGTTTTATAATTCTGGCCTTCTTAGACATTTCAAGATATGTTGCAATGAAGTTTGGGGCTCTTTTACAAAATCCTGTTGGGATAAAATGCGTTTCTCATAATTGTCTGATCAAAGATGCATCTGGTACTTCCTCAGGCTCTCTGACCTGAGGCTTCTGGTTCAGTAGGTCTAGGATGGGGGTGGGAGGGAGAGGCATAGTCCCATCATATGTCAGTGAGAGAGTATTTTAGAAATAATTTGCCTTTAAAAAGCTAAAAGCTTTGTTACAATTAATGTACTTACATTGACAAATCATTATCACCCAAAGTCTTTAGTTTTCATTGTTTTGCCCTTGGTGTACACTCTATGCACTTGAATGAATTTATAACGACATGTATCCACCATAGTACAAACATATTAATGATAGGGGGGCTATGCATATGTGAGGGACGGGAGTATATGGGAAATCTCTGTACCATCTGTTCAATATGCTGTGAATCTAAAAGTGCTCTAAAAATAAAGCCTTAGAAAAGCTTAACCTAAAAAAGTGAATATCAAAACTTGAATAAACATTTGAAAGAAGCGAATGCTGAACAATATGGTATGTTTAGGAGATTTTGAGGAGAAGATTGGGAATATTAGGAAGAGGGAACCAGACTGGTCTGACTGATTTTAATACAGATTTCCAGCCCCATTTTTTTTCCCTCAGTGATGCTTGATGGCTATTTTACTCACCCTTTGCATTTTCTATACTATCTGTTAAAAATCCCACCCATTCCCCACTTGAGCCCTTTTATTACCCATTCCTAGGTCAAACAGTCTTGTTTCTGAAGCCAATAAGGAAATAATTTTTACTGGGTGTGAAATGACTCTAAAACCTCCATTTTATCTCTTCTTTCCTTTCTGATGCAGAGTAAGATGTTTCCCTTCTCTTTCACAAGGAAGTTTCTTCAGCTAGGCTTTGAGCTTTTTCTCGGGACTTTAATCCAACAATTCTCCTTCTTCTTTGATTCCTTGTAGTTTTGAACTCAAGGCCTTCTTTCCTTGCTAGCTCCTCCCTCATCAAATCTTCCTCACCCTGAGCAGATTATTTCTCACAATGCTGCTTTCTTTATTAGCTATATCATGTTTTGTTTTCTCTCCATCATTACTCAAATTCTTGGAGTACAGGTCCTAGGCCCTTTTCTGTGTTGCAGACTGCTGTCTTCTCGTATTCTCACATGGCCAAAGGGTTGAGAGAGTTCTCTGGGGTCCCTTTGTTGAAGGCGCTAATCTCATTCAAAAGGGCTCTACCTTCATGACCTAATTACCTCCCAAAGTCTCCACTTCCTAATAGCATCACATTGAGGATTAGGATGTCAACATATGAATTTTGGGGAGGCACAATCATTCGATCCATTGCAGTCTCAATCTGAGCATGTCAAGAAGTCAGTGATTTTCTACCTCAGATATGCTTCTCCTTCACCATCTCCTGTCTTAACAAACAACTTCATTTATACTGGGATGGGTTCAGTCTTGGCCCCATTTTCTCTTTTTCCTCATGTCTGTTAAGTTAGCAAGTCCTAACAAGTCTACACACATAATGTGTCTCAAATTCCTTCTCTCTGCTGACGCTATTACTCTTGGCCAGTATGACTTATAGCCTGAGTACTACAGAGATTACTAATTAGTCTCCCTCCTGCTTCACAATCTCTGTCTATAATCCATTCTCTGCAGAACAAACAGAATGATTTATTTCAAATGCAAATATAACTTCATCCCCTCTGAAAATCTGGCAATAGTTACTTTTGACTCAAAATCCCTAACAGGTCCTACAGGACTGTGCATAATTTCATGCTCCCTCCTTATTTTTTTCTCTTTCTCTCTCCAGGTTTACTTTCTGCTTTACTGCCAACCTCCAGTATCCTGTGCTTTACATCTTAGTATCCCACTCATCTTCTTGAGGTTGCTTAAGGATTTCAAGCTCCTTATGCTGCAGGGCTTTTTCTTAAGTTATTATTTTCCTGAAGTTCTTCCTCCTCTACTGTTATCTGACTACCTTCTACTTTTCTCTCTTGCCCTAGCTTGAATGCTGTTTCCTTAGCGTGGCCTTCCTTGAACCATTAGCTGAAGATTAGGCAAATTATTTAGGTTCCCTGTCTATATTCTTTCATAGTAGTCAATATCTTCCCCTACAGTCTTGCTTACAATAGTAATTGTATACTTATTTGTAGCATTATTTCTTTAATATCTGTCTCCCTTATTAGACTGTAAAGGCCTGGATGGCAGAGACAGTTATCTCTTTGTGACTGCTGTATAAATATTGCCTCGTATAGAAGCAAGCACTTTGTAGCACTGAACAATTTACCCGTTGAATAAAGGATTGGATGAATAAATGAATGAATGAATGATGCTTAGCATTCAGTGACTAATTCTGTTTTCAAGTTGCTTCAATGACACCTCCATAGAACCATACTCACAATTGCTTTCTAAGTTGATCTAAGCTGTGACAGCAAGTACATTTTATTGAGTATCTGTCTTCTTACTTTTTCTTATCAAGACATAAATCTAGGTTTTATATACTTCAATGTTATGACTAAGTACCTAAGGTCATACAACAAAACAAAGCAAAACAAAACTCTATTATATTACGTGATTCTCGAGTCTCAGTTGTGGCATTATTAGCCTCTCACTTTATTTAACGTGAAATTCAAAAAATTTGAAGAGAAATGCACATCTCCAAACATTAATATTACCATGTGGTGTCCTTCCACTGATATGACTATAAATCTTCTGTGTAGTCAATAACTTGTTTATTTTACATGGGCCATAATTGGAGTCATAAGTCAGGCAGCTTTGAGTTCATTTTGAAAAAGTAATCAGTTAGACTACTAATTTTAAAGAAAAAAAAAGAGCTCATTGTTTAGCATATGTATCTCTAGCATACATGTCTTTAGAAAAAGATAGTAGCACCTCATTTTACTGCTTCAGAGATATTCTTTTTTATTATTAATATTCATTGGAGTATAGTTGCTTTATAATGTTGTGCTGTACAGCAAAGTGAATCAGCTACACATATACATATATCCCTCTTTTTTGGATTTCCTTCCCATTTAGTCACCACAGAGCAATGAATAGAGTTCCCTGTGCTATACAGTAGTTTCTCATTAGTTATCTCTTTTATACATAGTAGTGTATATATATCAATCCCAATCTCCCAATTCATTCCAGTCCCCCTTCCCCCTCCGCCTGCCCCGGTATCCATATGTCCATACTCTACATCTGTGTCTCTATTTCTGCTTTGCAGTTAAGTTCATCTGTGTCATTTTTCTAGATTCCACATATAAGAGATATTATACGATATTTGTTTTTCCTCTTTCTGACTTACTTTATTCTGTATGACAGTCTCTAGGTCCATCCACATCTCTGCAAATGGCACAGTTTCATTCCTTTTTATGGCTGAATAATATTCCATTGTATATATGTACCCCATCTTCTTTATCCATTCTTCTGTTGATAGACATTTAGACTGTTTCCATGTCCTAGCTGTTGTAAATAGTGCTGCAATGAACATTGTGGTACATTGTGTCTTTTTGAATTATGGTTTTCTCCAGGTATGTGTGCAGGATTGGGATTGCTGGGTCACATGGTAACTCTATTTCTAGTTTTTTAAGGAACCTCCATACTGTTCTCATAGTGGCTGGATCAATTTACATTCCCACCAACAGCGTAAGAGGGTTTCCTTTTCTCCACACCCTCTCCAGCATTTATTGTATGTAGATTTTTTGATGATGGCCATTCTGACTGGTGTGAGGTGATACCTCAGTATAGTTTTGATTTTGCATTTCTCTAATAATTAGTGATGTTGAGCATCTTTTCATGTGTTTGTTGGCCATCTGTTTGTCTTCTTTGGAGAAATGTCTATTTAGGTCTTCTGCCCATTTTTGGATTGGGTTGTTTGTTTTTTTCATATTGAACTGCATGAGCTATTTGTATATTTTGGAGATTGATCCCTTGTCAGTTGCTTTGTTTGCAAAATTTTTCTCCTATTCTGAGGGTTGTCTTTTCATCTTGTTTGTGGTTTCCTTTGCTGTGCAAAAGCTTTAAGTTTAATTAGGTCCCATTTGTTTATTTTTGTTTTTAATTTCATTACTCTTGGAGGTGGGTCAAAAAAGATGTTGCTGAGGTATATGTCAAAGAGTGTTCTGCTTGTTTTCCTCTAGGAGTTTTATAGTGTCTGCCTTATATTTGGGTCTTTAATCCATTTTGAGTTTATTTTTGTATATGGTGTTAGGGAGTATTCTAATTTTACTCTTTTACATGTAGCTGTCCCGTTTTCCCAGCACCACTTATTGAGGAGACTGTCTTTTTTTTCCATAGTATATTCTTGCCTCCTTTGTCATAGATTAGGTGACCATATGTGTGTGGGTTTATCTCTGGGCTTTTTATCCTGTTGCATTTATTCATATTTCTGTTTTTGGACCATAATGTATTGATTACTGTAGCTTTGTAATCAAAAATTTGTAATTACTGTAGCTTTTTACTGTATTGATTACTGTAGCTTTGTAGCATAGTCTGAAGTCAAGGAGACTGATTTTCCGAGCTCCGTTTTTGTTTCTCAAGATTGCTTTGGCTATTCAGGGTCTTTTGTGTTTCCATAAAAATTGTATAATTTTTTTGTTCTAATTCTGTGAAAAATGCCCTTGGTAATTTGATAGGGACTACACTGAATCTGTACATTGCTTTGGGTAGTATAGTCATTTTCACAATATTGAGTCTTCCAATCCAAGAACATGGTATATCTCTCTATCTGTTTGTGTAGTCTTTGATTTCTTTCATCAATGTCTTATAGTTTTCTGAGTACAGGTCTTTTTGCCTCCTTAGGTAGGTTTATTCCTAGGTATTCTATTTTTTGTTGTTTTTGCAGTGGTAAATGTGATCATTTCCTTAATTTATCTTTCTTATCTTTTGTTGTTAGTGTATAGGAATGAAAGAGATTTCTGTGTATTAACTCCTGCAACTTTACTAAATTCATTGATAAGCTCTAATAGTTTTCTGGTGGCATCTTTAGGATTCTCTATGTATAGTATCATGTCATGTACAAACAGTGACAGTTTTACTTCTTCTTTTCCAATTTGTATTCCTTTTATTTCTTTTTCTTCTCTGATTGCTGTGGCTAAAACTTCCAAAACTATGTTGAATAATGGTGGTGAGAGTGGACATCCTTGTCTCATTCCTGATCTTAGAGGAAATGCTTTCAGTTTTTCACCATTGAGAATGATGTTTGCTGTGGGTTTGTTGTATATGACCTTTATTACATTGAGGTAAGTTCCCTCTATGACCACTTTCTGGAGAGTTTTTTTTTACCATAAATGGATGTTGAATTTTGTCAGAAGCTTTTTCTGCATCTATTGAGAAAATCATATGGTTTCAAAGATATTCTAATGGACAAATACTATGATGGGATGACATATAGATTCTCTATTCTTAAAATTGTAGGGGTTTTTTTCCCCAAGTAAAACATTTAATCTGACTTTTAGATTTTCTGAATCCTACAAAGTCAAATCAAAATAAGTTTTATTGGGAGAAAAAATCTTAAATATGACAAAGAATATATACAAATAAGGAAAAAGAACTGCCATTTTAATTAAAAAGAAAGCAAGATAAAATTATAGGCACTATTATAGAGCTTTATATAGAAATAACATTTCGTGATGATATTGCCATCATGTTCATAATCTCTACCTTATTGATATTTTATTCTTTTTTTCTTTTCCCTAATAGACAATGTAAACCCATACCAAAAAGAAAAAAAACCTTGTTTTATAGTTTTACACATAGATATAGCTTTTTAGATGTTTGAAATCAAGCAGTTGTGGATAGATGTTAATTTATACATCAATATTAAATATGCATATACTAATTTTGAATTAATTCATGTGTTATAACTTGAACATTGACTAAAGCTTTGAACTAAACAAATATGAGTTTTGAGCTTTGGTGGATTAAACACATATTTTTAAAACCGAAAAATGACTTGAAAATATAATTTTTACATTAGTTTTCACATTGTTTCGTATTTGCAAAATACTTTTATGACTGTGGCATACTCTTTTAGTTCTTATTTCATATATGAATAATAAGGAATAGAAATTTCAGTGGATCACCAAAAGTCACATCTCTCTACTATGGGTAATATTATAGAAATTCTCCAAAAGATTTCTTTTAGAATGTTGGGATAGTTTTTTAGCGTATATAGAAATATTAACTCTTGGTACTTCAATATATTTAATTTTGGTATTTACATTTTAAGCAGGTTCTAAAAATTCTGGTATTTTGATTGTGGAAAAAATTGGTAAGAAAATTTTAATTTATCTTATTAGATATTAATAGTAGTCTCCATTTTGCATTTTTTATGGAATGTGTTAATGAGAGAAAGGGTAAGCAATTTTATGCACTGCTAATAACTGAAAATATCTTCCCCAAAGGTCACAAAAAATAATCAATTTTCAAACCCTACCACCGCCATTACATATTATTTACAGTGACTGACTTTGATTATTAAAAAAAAAGTTTATTTTTTAATAAATTTATTTATTTTATTTATTTTATTTATTTTTGCTGCATTGAGTCTTTGTTGCTGTGTGTGGGCTTTCTCTAGTTGTGGCAAGCGGGGGCTACTCTTCGTTGCAGTGCATGGGCTTCTCATTGCAGTGGCTTCTCTTGTTGTGGAACACGGGCTCTAGGTGTGCAGGCTTCAGTAGTTGCGGCATGTAGACTCAGTAGTTGTGGCTCGTGGGCTCTAGAGCACAGGCTCAATAGTTGTGTCACATGGGCTTAGTTGCTCTGTGGCATGTGGGATCTTCCTGGATGAGAGCTCAGACCTGTGTCCCCTGCATCAGTAGGTGGATTCTTAACCACTGCACCACCAGGGAAGCCTCTGACTTTGAATTTAAAGAGCAAAATTTCATATATATTTTTAAAAAAGCCCTCACACCCTTCAAAACTTTATTACAAACCGAGGGCTATTAAAAATATTAAAACACATTCTTGGCCACTTGATTTACATTTTTGGAATACCACCTACTATCCCACAACACTTGTAATTCTTTTCACATTCAGGTACACTCGGCTGCACCTGACCATCTTTTATGAAGTTCCAAAAAATCCCTTTTTTCAGCCAGGGTAATACTCTTAGTGCCCAAGTTTATATTGAACTCTAGACTGCTAACTGAATATATTTTGTTCTTTTATTTTTCTGCTGATAAAAAACAAACCCCTCATTCTTATGAGGTGCTCATTTTCTATAAAGTGCTTCAGTTATGGGCTCATGAGTCTAGGGAGGCTTTTTTTTTTTTTAAGTGATTGAGAAAATCTTACTTATAAAACTAAATTTTATCCTTAATGTTGCAAAGCTGTGAATATATACATGTCTTATATAACTTGAGTTTTAATCAGCTATTTGCTCATCAACCTGGTGAAGACTTGCCTAACTGATAGGTAGAGAATGTGAGCTGTGAATAACATCTTACAAATTCCTGGATTCACTTACACTACAGAATCTCCAGTTAAATAATGAAATACATTTCTTTTAAAAAATTATTTATCCCATGTATTCAATTTTACCAAAGACTAGATAAAATTAACTTCCTACCTGAAATAGTACTAATACTGTTGTACTTTTCTGCCTTTCACTGGGGTCATTCCATATATTTTGACCGTGGATATCCAAGCTTCTTCTACCAGTGAATATCTTTGCTAAAGTAAACAACATAAGAGGAAACTTCATTTGACTTACCAAGTGTTTCACTAATTAAAAAAATAAGGCTCAGAATGTCTCACGGTTTTGGTTCTCTTCTAAGAATAGAATCAAAACAATACTAGAAAATCAGGTGTGAAATCAGGAAATGACATAAAGAGTGTCCAATATGTATTTCCCTTTCATAGTATTCCTAGGAATAGCTAAAACATTGAAGAACATTAAGTTATGTTAAGAAATCAAAGTACTATAGAGTGCATGTATCAAACATCATATGACTAACATTGAACTCAGTTTGAAAACTCCATTTAGTGATTACTGACAGCCACTGACATTTTATTTCTTTTTCTGGAATAAAATCTTTGCTTCTGTGAACATCTTGCCCTTGCCACTGTGTTCATTCTTTCATCTTTACTGAGACCATTTGCAAACTGATTTGGACACAGCCAAAGTTTTCTCTAGACAATCCGCTCATTACTGTCTCTATAAATTACCAGGGAAATTTAAGACCCAGTATAGGTCTCATATAGCATTTTTATATTGCAATGTGAATCAGATAATTTTACCCATATCTTTTCACAGTTTGATTGATTTACATAGTTCTGTACTAGAGCCTTCCTAAACAGGGTAGAAAGAAGGTCTCCCACCCTTCTCACAAGTTATTCCCTTTAGCTGGCCACACTGATCAATTTTAAGTATTAGCTATCCAAAATATTCATACCCTTTTTGAGGATGATTACAGGGATTTACACTGAATAATATTGACTAATAACTTTAGGAACACTGTGCAACTTAAGAATGACATTTTTTTTGTTTTGCAACAATTAAGAAATCATTGGAAATGGTTTGTGTGGAATGTTGTATCTTTCAAATTCTTGGACTATATAAAAAATATTACTTTATTTTTCCTGGCTCAGTTCCTTATGTTAATAGTTATTACAACTGGTTGTTGAAAATAGCTGTATGTGTATGGTACAGTCATATATGCAAGCGATACTAAAACCTGCAGTTTTAATTTTCTAAACTTGCTATTTTGGTTGATCTGTTTTCTGTGATTTGTATTACACTTCTACTCAGATCTATTGAATGACTCTTTAATTCAGCAATGCCTTTATCCAGTGTTTATTAATAATTCAGAAAGGCAAGTTTTCTACAAAACTGGGGAAGAAGTAAACCATTCTTCATTCTGAGAGCATTTAGCATTTAGAACATCCTCAATACTGATGGATACAGATTATTTTTCTGTTTCATGACATAAACTGAATTATTTAGCTTTCTCTAGGTCTAACAAAGTCAAGTATTTGGTGTAAAATGGAATTGGGTGGATCAAGTCAAATTCACTACTGGGAGAGGTACATTTGCATACATAACACACACATACACTCAAATTTTATGGCCTTCTGAGCATAAATAAGTAAAAAGGAAGAGTTTATGCAGAAGCAGAAAGGTTGTCCCTTAGATAATGTGACTGAGTAAGTGCTAAATCACATTAGCTCTTCAAATATTTCCTAATCACTTTAATCCTCCTTTTTTGTAGAAAGTTCCTCTTCTCAAAGTGGAGTGTGAACTTAGCTGGTGGCACAGTGAGTGGTAAGTTAGGAGAAGTACTGGGTAACTATGTTACATCTTCTAGAGTGTTAACTTTACAAAAGAGTGAATATTTTAATGTAGATATATAATATAGAATGTATTACAACCTTAATACATAAATCTGTGACTTCAAAGAAGTTTCCTGATTTTCGCAGTCCACTTCAGGAGACCTCTCTTTCTCATCCTTGATGAACCAGTTTGCCAAACAAGTGTCTGGATTGTTTTTCATTCAGAGTAGCTGGTATGGCTGACATATTTTGATTTAAGGCGACTCCCTCTCTGAAAATAACTTCTTTTGCTGTTCATTTGAACCCAGACGCTTAGAATGATTACAATGCTTATAACAACTGCAATCTCTTTGAGTTTTTCAATAAACTTATTAAAATGCATATGTCATTAGGAAAGGATGATCAATAACATTGTCATTTATTATCACAGTAACTTGTACTTCCAGCAGATAAGCAACTACATAAATGTTTAAGGAAAAGAAAATGTGAAATATCCATTTAGGCAAGGTAATAAGGCACCTGTTATGTGGAATACCCTGATTCTTACCCCCATCACAAACACATAGATGTATACTATTAATGAGGGTAGTCATATGACGTTGAATAACTAAGAATTGTATAAAAAGATTGAGAATCTCATGAAGTGGATGAAGTAGAAAGCATAACTCATTGTTCATTCAGCTTGGAAGGTAAATGTGTTTAGGATTGATTAGGATCGGTAGCAACACGTTGGTCCAATATGAACTGTATCATAAATAGATTTTTTTCAGGAGAGTTCAGTTTGCCAAGTTGTGTGTCTGTGTGCAGTCTGACACACCCCAAGCACAATCTGGCCTCTTTCCTTTTTTTTTTTAAATTAACTAATTAATTTATTTTTGGCTGTACTGGGTCTTTATTGCTGCGTGCGGGCTTTCTCTAGTTGTGGCAAGTGGGGGCTGCTCTTCATTGTGGTGCATGGGCTTCTCATTGCGGTGGCTTCTCTTGTTGCGGAGCATGGGCTCTAGGTGTGCAGGCTTCAGTAGTTGTGGCGCGCAGGCTTAGTTGCTCCCCGGCATGTGGGATCTTCCTGGACCAGGGCTCAAACCCACGTTCCCTGCATTGGCAGATGGATTCTTAACCACTGCGCCACCAGGGAAGTCCCATGGGCTCTTTTCTTATGGCCCTTAGTCCCCTCACTATATAAAGGTTATCTAAGGCTAAGACTATTTCAAAAGCCTAGCATAGTGCCTAGACCTACAAACTACCTCTTACATTTTAAATCTTTTCTTACCTCTCTATTCTACTCTTACTACAGTTTGTTAATTTACTACTAGGTTTAAAGCAATAAGTCATTGGCCAAAAAAGGCTTATATATGAAATTATGCCACTGCTGTCCTACTTCATAGTAATTGGAACATGGTCAACCAGTTTAAACAATCAAAATGATTTGCTGCTACACATTTCCGTGTCCAGTAATGCTTTTTTACTTTGAGCTTTTCTTGTTTTTATCTGAGATCTCTGCCTGTATTGAGTCAATTTTATTATCATTACTGCTGCTCTCAATCTTTTGGCAACATCTCTGTAGCCTCAGGAAGGGCAGCCAACCAGCAAAACGAGCAAAGGCAGAAGCAGGAGTTGGTGGGGAGGGTTGAGGGAAGAGAGACCAGGAGTTCAGCCAACCAGTCAGCCAGGGTACTCAGCTAGTTCCAAGAGGTCAGGCATCAGTCAGCCAATATTTGATAAACAAATGAACTCAGCTACTGAGCTTCAGTCAGCCTCATTTTACTGAGTTCTAACTTGGGGGAGAGATGACCTGACTCTTCCTTAAATTCCGGTGGGCCTTCCAGCTAATCACTATGCTCTAGAGCCAAATTCTGAACGGCGTTACATATGTGGCAAAAAATTACGTCCTTTTCATCTGCATGGGAAAGATAAAAATATGAAACAAAGTTCAAAGATATTCTGTTTGCCAAGTATCCAGATCAATAATGGTGTAATCGTATTCTAAATCTCACGGGACAGAACGAATGGTTGAATTTTTCATTATTTTTTGTTTATTATTTTTAATTTCCTTCTTTATTTTTATCTATGTTTTGAAATAGTTTAAAATTTGCATACAGTTTGCCATATGGTACAAAAAACTTATAAGTTCTAAGTACAAAGAACTCCTGAGTACAAAAAATTCTTCTGCAAAAGTAATACCATGCTTTAGAGTCTCAAACTAACACAGTACTGCATTC
This sequence comes from Pseudorca crassidens, assembly GCF_039906515.1. NCBI lineage: Eukaryota > Metazoa > Chordata > Mammalia > Artiodactyla > Delphinidae > Pseudorca > Pseudorca crassidens. The sequence continues at coordinate 15,200,962 of NC_090299.1, forward strand.
GTTCTCTCTCTCTCTCTCCCAAACAAAATCTCCTACATCATCTTCATACAGTTCTCCCAATCAAGAAATCAACGTTGATACGTTATCATTCAAATTTTACCAACTGTCTCAGCAGTATCTCTTTTTCCTTTCTTGCCCAGGATCCTATCCAGAAACATATGGGCTATCAGGGCTCATAAATTATCTTTGATTTGTTCCTAAATCTTTCCTTGTCTTTCATGTCCTTGATAGTCTTGAGGAATGTAATTATTTCGTTCTATCAGGTGCTCTCAACCTGGGATTCTCTGATGCTTCTTCACGAACAGACTCAGGCCATTCTTTCTTGGCAGGAATATCACAGAAATGACACAGGGCTCTTCTCAGTGTATCCCACCATGAGGCACATGACGTCACTGTCTCACTACTTGTGATATTAACTTTTATTACCTAATCTAGTTGCTCTCCATCCCTTTTCTCCAATATAAATGCACTGTTTTCCCTTTTGTATTTGACTAATATTTTGTGGGATGATATTTCAATATTTTCTAATATGCTGTACCTCATAAACTTTTACCCACTGGCTTTAACATCCATTAATGATTCTTATGTATATCAGCTACTCCTGTGATAGCTACCGAATGATGAATATCTATTTTGTTCACTCTTTCTACTTTGATTAGTTAGCATTCTACTGTTTCTTATATTCTGTGATTGATATGCCTCTCCCTTTTAGTGTAGGGCTTGATAATATAGTTTCAAAATTTTTGAAGTCAGTGATTAAAAGGGACAGTTATATTTTAAACTTTAATGAGTATACTTATTTTATATTCTATAAGAGGATCCTTGAAAAGGAAACAAAACAAAAAATGACAATTACTTAGATTTAAGTAGATTAAAAATGCTGTCTGATGAAAAACTTCACAAAAACAACCAACCAAACAAACAAAAAAGTCCAAAACTCAAGAGTGTCAACAAATTAATTACGGACATTGGCAATGTTCATATTAAAGTAAAAAGTTACAATTGTAGATTATGCTACATAGGTATCAATATAGTATACATTTTGGTAATAAGTGAAGTATATGCATTTTAATATGACTTATGTAATAATATATATAACTGTGAAATTTTTGAAATTAGATTCATCATTGACATAGATAAACTTAACTGATGCTAATATAAAATAAATGAAATATATATAATTTTTCTATTTTTCATAGATCTTTCAATAGTCACTATTGTTTATTTTTTACTTAGGTATAACTGACATATAACATTACGACTGTTGTTTCTTGATAAGACATACCACTTGGCATTCATTTAACACATACACACAAAGAACAGACAGTCAAGATACTAAAATATAAAACCCTAGACCTGGCACTCTAATTTATGAAGTTTCCGTTATTTCTTGTTTTCTATCTAAACTGGATAATTCCTGTTTGACTTTTTCCTCTCTTTCTTACTATATGTATCCCTCCTTACACTCTTACTTTTTCTTTTGGACAAAGACCCTGTGTTTAAAACAGAAACTTAACTTGATTAAATATCATTTATTAGCATGACATCTGCTTATACCCCAACTTTAGATATAAATCTAGAATGATATGTAATAGAGACACAATGCTTAGGCACAGTTATCTCATTGGTATCAATAATTATATAACTCTTTGATAGATATCTGGAAATTTATATAGCTTATGTGAATCTAGTAATAATAGAAAAACAAAGTCACAACCAATGAGAACCTTGGTAATGCCTAGGGTCATGAGATGGAGAAACCAAGTAAAGAAAAATTCAGTAAATGTGAGACGGTAGTTAGCCTTCTGGTAAGAGATTATCAGAGTTGCTATGATGGCCTGATAGTGCCTAAAAACACTGAAATAAATTAGCTGCTATTTTTAATATTATCCCCATCCTTATTTTTATCCATGCATTTGAATTTTTCTGTATATGAAGCATGTCCTTTTTTATGTTACCACTACATCAGAATGATTCTCTCAACTATCATTACATTACATAATCCATTAACTGGCTCTTCCAAAATTGAACTTGGCTCCTGGTGACAATCCATTTTAACAATAAGACTGAATAAGACTGAATAATAAGACTGAATACATCAGTAGACTCAGTAATATTTTCTTGGCATAACTTCATTGACCCACATGGAATGTAATTGGGGGTAATTTCACAGAGATAATTAGAAATATTACAAATTTCCTGAATTGTTTTCTGAGATTATCATGGGACTGAAACATTATATTAAGGATACTGAAAGACTATCAGTGAATTAGAATTAAAAGGACTATCTATATATAAGATTTTTATACCTATACCTATCTATTTATGTTATTATGTTAGGGAATGAAATATGTTGTATGAAAAACAGTATTTTAATGTAGAAGTGTATTCCAAACTTCTTTTCAGTGTTTTTTGTTTTGTTTTTCAGATAGAATTGTCTGACAAACTATCAGTAGTTTCAGTTCCTGATCTATTTTTATATTTAATGTACTATATAAGAAATGAGATACTAGAAGCTAACCGTTGCACCCTTAGTTCAAAAATGTTTTTAAAAGTGTGTTTTATGGAAGTCCTGTGTTTCTAAACTTAAGGCATTGTTAGCTGTATTATTTATCTGACTTAAGAGATGCAAATGGCATTCAAAGTAATATTAACTGAAGAATTGATTTTTTTTTTTTTTGAAGAATTGGTTTTAAAAATATAGAGGTAATTCCATTTTAATTATGGCAGATTAAGGTCCTAACAGATTATTCTGAAGATAACAACTATAAATTCTGGACAAAAATTTTTTTAAAAAGCCTCCTGAAAACTCTGGAGAATGAACAGAAACAAGGGAAGGGGACTGAAACTTGGCTGGAGAGACCAGCATGGCATGTTTTGAGCTTTGAACTGCAGGTGAGCTATGTCACAGAGTACCATGGGTTGTCAAAATCACTAATAGGAGCATACTATCTTTTTGGCTTGCATAGAATAAGAGTGAGGCAGTCACCACCAGAAAATGAGGGTGGAATCCAGGAAGGATAGGATCAGAAAAGGAGCGTCCCAATTTTTGGTGTGTAAGTTTTGCCCAACTCTCTTGAACAACCATGGATACAAGGAAATGATTCAATATAGCTTTCAGCATAGGCTAAAACACCTGACCTGAGATTTGAATTGCTACTCATAGGGGAAAAGAGTTTGTAATTTGAGACTAACTTACTTATGTACCTGCTAAAATATAAACATCAATGCTCTTCAGAGACATATAGCAGAATTCACTCTCCATATAGAATATTGATAGTGTCCAGGACTCAATCCAAAATTAGTAGACATTCAAAGAACCAGGAAAATGTGCCCCATTATCAAGGGAAAATATAATCCAAAAAGGCCAATTCCAATATACACCCAGAGTTGGAATTGTTAGATGAAGACTTTAAACCTCGTATTATAAGTTTGCTTACAACTGTTGAGGAAAAAAAGTACAGTCAAAATGATGAAAAGATAGGAAACAGAAGAGATATAGAGATAGGAAAAGAGACCAAATGAAAATTTACAACAAAAATATAATACTAATTATATTAAATATTATATATTATAATACATTAAAAATATTTATCTAAAATAAATATTTTTAAGGGATGGTCATAAAAGCAGGACGGAAAAAACAAAGGTAAATGAACTTGAAAATAGAGCATTAAAAATGATCTGATCTAGGGCTTCCCTTGTGGCGCAGTGGTTGAGAGTCCACCTGCCGATGCAGGGGTAACCGGTTTGTGCCCCTGTCCGGGAGAATCCCACATGCCGCTGAGCGGCTGGGCCTGTGAGCCATGGCCGCTGAGCCTGCGCATCCGGAGCCTGTGCTCCGCAACGGGAGAGGCCCCAACGGTGAGAGGCCCGTGTACCGCAAAAAAAAAAAAAAAAAAAAAAAGACCTGTGTCAAGCTACCATTTCTTTCAGCCTAGAACTGGTCCAGTTTGGTCACATTCTCTATAGTGTTTTCATCTCTTCACTTTTTTCTTTCTTCACAGCAGTTGGCTATACACTGCTTTTTCTCTCTCTAGCCAAGTCACTCCCCGAGTTGGACACGTTGTCATATCAGTTTATGACAGCACTAAAATAAGGAAGCTACATTTTGGTAATGCTTAGTATGCCGTCCTGTTTTTCCCCTACTCCTTCATCTTTTCTTTCCTAAGCTCAGTAATCATTTGTTGCTCCTACTAAGCTCTGCAATAGTCCCTCAGCTCCTTTTAGTTTGGTTTCACCACTTCCATATTTCATTGAAATAATCACATTATAGGAGCCCTTTACATTGGAAATAATTAGCAAAGGAGGAAACTAGGGCTTGGAAGTACAAATGAAGTGATAGAAGAGTAGAGGGTTATTGGGAAACAAACCTTATGAAATATAATGAATGAGGGAGCGTAAGTTCCGGTTCGTGATAAGGAAGGAACTAAGTCATACCTAAATACAATTTATAAGGGCAAAGACTAAGGGATTGAAAGAAGGATGCTAGGAATTAAGAAAGTGAGATGTGGAAAGTTGGAATCAGCAACTTCTGAGTCAAAAAGTAATAAAGGTGTTGAATATTTAGATACAAGTCCATACACTCACAAAAAATACTTCCTTATGTATGTTATCTGCAACAGAGCAAAATGAATTTTTAGGCATCACCTTGAAACTTCTAAGGGGGAGATCAGAAAACTTTGCAGAGCAATGGAAGGTAAGAAAATTGATTCTAACGTCATTTGTAAGTGCTGGCTCTTTGACATTATGTAGCGTGCTGCTTAACTCTGTTTTTTATTTGATGTAAAATTATTGTAACAGCTTTTCATATTTTCATATCTACCTCAAAGACCCAACCTAATATTCCACTTAAAATACTTGGTTATGTATTCCCCATTAATAATAATTGATTATCTACAAAAATATTTTTATTGGTAGCAAAATTCTCTCAGTTTTTTCAAATATTTTTTCATAATTCAGCAAAGTAGACCCAGTAGCAAAAACATAAGAGGACTTCCTTCTAATTTTATTGGATTTCCATTTTTAAAAAATTTCTTCAAGGAGACCTAGCTATTCTTGGATGAAATAATTACGTTTTTTCTCTTCTGAAATTCTTTCTTTAATAATATTTAGTTTTATCATCCCTATCTAATCTCTAGTCCCCTCCTTTCTCTTCCTTTTAGCAACAGCAAAACACAGGGGCTATAAAAAATATTTCCAAACAATGTATAGAGGTGGCTTGGACATTGGAGGTACATAATATATGTTGGATAATAAACAATTGGCCATACTTCTAGTTAATCTATCAATAACCACCCAACTGGGTTTACTTAAACTTTTTGGAGCTGTATTTCCTTATCTATAAAATGGTAAGAATTGTCTTTTTTCTTTTTTTCTTCTAAATCACAAGGGTGTTGTGAGGACCAAATAAAATAGTGAGAAACATTCTGAAAATTACCTAGTGTTATGTAAAACTCACTATTATTATTATCATTATTATAAGAAAAAATTTTTACTTCTACTCATTGTAGACCTGTGTGTACCTGAGTAGGTCATAGCTTGCCTAATTTGAAAGCAAGTCCAAAAATTTGTATTTTAATTCCTGATGACTGCTTATCTGCAGTGAGTTAAATGGAAAGTTTTAAAATTTTTAAGAAAAATGGTTTGAAATAAAAGAGGTACTTTATAACATGAATTTTAGGGTAACAGAGAAAGGCTTAAGATAAACAAAATAATTTTTCATTATATAGCCCAAAGATCACAGTTTATAACAATAGTTTTAAAACTTAATTTTATATATATCTGTAACAGCAAAAAATAGGAATTGTAGTCAATAACAATTTCATTGTATTATTTCTATTCTATTTTAAGAGCAATTTTCTAGATGAATGGTGCTCATAAAACTTATACTGAATTGCCACAAGGGAATCAAGGGAATAGGAGGAAAATGGGAAATTTGGTTAAAGATTATTGACTAAACAAAAAGACTTACTACTTTAAATTTGTTTTGGGTTCTTGGTCTTGGATTAACAAGGTAGAATTTTCTATGCTTGGATGTTAAAGTGAAAAATACTAATATTTTCTCTAATACCACTGTAATTTTAAGCAGTCCATCTGGAATATTATTACATTTTTAATAGGGGAAACTTTGTTATTATGAAAAATATCTGATTTTTTTTCTGGTGACAAATATATAGATGATTGACTGTGACTTAACTAATAGTCATAAAACTCTCCATGTCAAAAATGTTTATGTATATAATTCCCCTTTGTAAATTATCTGTGATATTTATTTTAAAAGAACAGAATATATTTTAAGGGATATTCTATTAAACTTTACCATTTTTGTACTGTTTACATACAACTGGAATGTTAGTCTAAAGGCATGAAAATTATTGAGCATTTCAAATGAAACCTGTTGCTTATCTCATATTTTAAAAAAGAAAATCTCCCTATATTCCTATCTGAAGACCTCAGACTTTCTACAAAGGAATGAGTGCAGTTTCCAAATTCACAAAAAAAAGATTAAAATAAATTGTCATTCTGTTTTTCATTACAACTTATGACATGTGAGCAGACATATTGATTATTCCAGAAAGTTATAAAACTGTAAAAATGTCATTGCAAAATCTATTATAAGAAATATTAAATGACACATGATCACTCTCTTCTAACCATCCTATCTCTTTGGTGTTCGGAGTACTATGGGAAAAGTCTGTAAATTAAGCTTTGGTTTTCCATATAGGATTTCCTAACACTGATGTTATCCAGACTGACAATCTTAACTTTTATTTGGACGACTTGGTCTCTTTACATTTAAAATATTTGTGTTTAAACCTACAATGTAATTATTAGTTTTCTATTTGTCCCATCTGGCCTATATAATTTTTTCTCTCTTTTTTTTCCCTTTCTTTTTGGATTAAGTATTATTTTTATTTCATTCTTTCCCCTTTATTTAGCTTAGCATTGCAGTCTCTAGATACTCTTTCTGTGGTTACCTTAACAAGAAATATCCTTAACATATATAAATTAAGGATGTTACTACTTTCTGGGACAATGAAAAGACTTTGGAATACTTGAAATCCATTTTCACCTCCTGCCTTTTGTGTCTTTCTTTTCATGTATTTTAATTATCTCTAGTATTTCAAACCCCACAACTTATTACTATTGTTGTTTTACATGGTATTCATTATAATTACCAAATATTTACCCTTTTTGTTTTTTCTCATTCCTTTCTTCATTCTGTGCTTCCCAATATGATTTATTTTCCTTCTAATCAAAGAACTTCTTTTAACATTTATTTTATCAGGTGATTTTTGTTGCTGTTAGTCTAAATATTTTTCCTTTCTCATTTCTTCTCCATCTTTTAGTTTGAAAAAATTCAAACCTACAGAAAATTTGAAAGAATAATACAATGAAATGTATCTTTCAACCAGGCTTGTCTACTTTTAACATTTTGCCACATTTGCTTTCTTTCTTTACTGATCCACATCTGTCTATCTCTCTATCTCTGTCTCTATCTATCCTTTTGTTCTGCTAAACCATTTGAAATTAATTTTCAGGTACCATGACATTTCTTTCCAAACATTTCAGCCTCTATATCCTAAGAACAAGCACATTCTCCTACATAACTAACTACAGCATTGGTAGAACCAAAAATATTAAGTCAATGTTTATTATTGATTCAGTCATAATGGTTTAAAATATAGTCTATACTATAGTTTCTGCAACTTTTCCAAGAATGTCCTATCTGAAATGTAATCAGAGTTGATACACTGCATTTGTTTTTCATGTCCCTGGTTTCCTTTACTTTGGAACAGTGATCTACCTTTTTATGTCTTTCGTGAACTTGTCATTTAAAAAGTTAGATTTCTTTTTATAAAAAGTCGTATATTTTGGACTTGATGAACTGTATCCTAATAATTAGATTCAGATTAAAGGATTTTGTAAAGAATTTTCATATGTGATGCTCTGTACTCTGTTCTGTCACATCAACCTTAGTTTACTCCATTTTTTGGTGATGCTCAGTATGATTACTTGGTTAAAGTAGTACCTACCAGTTCTTTGAATGGTAAAAGTAACTCATTAAGTAATATGTAAGATGATACATTGGAATTATGTTCTGTTCCCCAGGATGATCCTTGATTAAAGTCATTCTTAACATTTCTGTCACTTAATGGATTCATGGATTTAAAAAAATATGATGTGTTATTGTCCATATTCCTTTCTGATGCTCAAAAATGTCCCATATTTGGCCAGCAAATTTCCCATATTTGGATTACAGAATATATATATATACATACACATACACACATATATATAAAATACTCATATGTATATATCCCCATTTTGAAAATATACTTGCTATTTTGATAAAAGCTTGGTAACTTTTATATTTTTCTAATATTAAGGATTCTGATAGATGTGTGAAAGTATCTTGTGCATTTAATTTGCATTTCTCTGATGGGTAATGAAATAGAGCACATTTTAATATGTAAAATATCAATTTGGATGGTCTATTTTGTGAAGTGACTAGTCTTTTGTACACTTTTCTATTATCTTTTTTTCTTATTGATTTGTAGGAATTCCTTATATATTTTGGATGTGATTCTTTTGTCACATATATGCATTGCAGCTGTCTTCTCCCATTCTTTGGTTTGACTTTATTTACTCTATGAATGGTGTCTCTTGATAAATAAAAGTTTCTAAATGCCAAGTGTTAGCCGAACATAGAGCAAACAGAGCTCTCTTACATTGCTGTTGAGAGTGTAAATTTATATAACCATTTTTGAAAACTTTGGCACTCTTTACCAAAGACAAGATCTAAATACTCTGTGACACATCATTCTAATCCTAGGTATAAACTCGAGAAATGCATATATATATATATATTTTTACCAAAGTGCATACGAAAACTGTTTAGAGTTACCCAAAATGTCAGCCTCACTTCTCTGAGCTTTCCTTTTGTTTCTACAATCATGGCCCTTCAGATTGCTGCTGCATTAGTAGTGGTCAGATACTTCCAAAGAAATGTAAAGTATATTTTTCAGTGTTTTTAATTACTCTTGGCAGAGGATTAGTCTGCAGCACAGTACTCGGCCATTATCAGAAGCCGAAATCTTAAAGTGATATTATATATGTTTTTTTCACATATCTAGTCCTAAATCGTTAAATGGGATCATTAACTTAAAATCAGAAATAAAGTAGGTTTTATTGTTGTAAGTCTACAGATATAAATGTAGAATCTCTGAATTCCAATTTAATTTACATGTGCCTTTTGTATAATATCGGCATTAGTAAAAACTGGGTGGTCAGGATTTTCAGCTTTCTCAGGGATTCCAAGTCAATTTCTATCCAGTCTGATTCTGTTACAACTTCCACTTAATGGTAGGTTTGTGATCCCTGAGAGTGGTACTGCTATTGTGTGCCCACTCTTAAGGAAGTGCAGTGCTCTGCCTTAAGTGCAATAGCTGTGGCCTCATTGTTCATATCTAGCTGTTGACCATTTTCTCCATGTGACATCAAAAGGGCCATTCAGATAGGTTTTTAAGCATAGTAATTCTCAGAATACTGATGTTAATTAATACATGTACCAAGTATTACAATGAGTACCAAAAAATTCACCAATTAAACATATTAGATTGAAGTCTCTAGGAGAAATATAAATAAGCATTCTTCTTTCCTTAAAACAGAACATTTTTGTCTCTTAAGATTTTTTAAAATAAGGTTCTTACATTTTTCAAGTTTTTATAATCTGCTGATATGCTGTGAGAAGAAAATTTTGGGATTCCCCAGGGTACCTTTTAAATTTTAAAATGTTGAAGTAAGTGAATAGGACTGGACCAAGTATAGAAAAGCAAACATCAAATACTGCAGAAATGAGCCTTGCCAGGGGATGGTCTGGATGACCTCATATGGGGCTTTGCCATCACTAACACCTAAGACTTGAGGGACTTTAAGGTTAACTGCATTGGAGCAGAGATATAAGCTGTCCTCTTTGAAAATTCTTGTGTCTGGTGAGGTATAAGGTCACAAAATTACTTCATCAAGCAGTGCTTTACAAAGGGAAGGAGGAGAGTTGCAATGTAGGCCAACAGTGATCTAAAATAAAGGATAATCATGGTGTACCTCTAGGAAGACCTCTTACACGAAAACTTAGGTACAAATAAATTAATCAACTTCTCTGTTCTTCTCTTTGGTACAATACTAAGAGTGTGTTAAAATGTAGTTGCAACTCAGTTGGCGAAACTGGGGAAATAGATACTCTCAGGTGTGGCTGGTTGAAGAATAAAGTTGTACAACCCAACAAACAGCAATTTGACAATGAAGTAACCTACCCCATATAACATCTAGGACATTATGTGGAATAAAACATAGTGCTGTTGCCCACTGGCTCTGTTTTCAAGTGGAAGTGGACTAAATGACCTTATTATCTGCATGAGGAATAGGGTGAGGTTAGGAATTGAAAGTCTGTTGATCATGTGGGACTATGACATTGAAGCATAAGTGCATGCTTTTGTAGTAATTATTCCATTTCCCACATGTACAAAACAATTATGTGGGAACACATTTTTTTTGCTTTTGTTTATAGTTGCTAACTGAATGACTGAATGAAAAATATTGGTTTTCGTTAACTTGTAAAAACACAACACTATAGTTTATGTAGTTGAATTTTTGAACCCAATTATGCTGTTATAGGAGTTCATTGTGTTTGAAACAAAATGATATATGTATTTATATATTCAGCAGTTTTATCTTTTGGAATTTAATCTACAGATATTCTTAACTACTCTAAAAATGACAGTTATAAAAAGTTATTCACTGAAGCTTTATTGATAATAGAGAAAGTACACATGTCCAGAAATAGTTCATTGATTAAATATTGTATATATTAGATATATAAAAAGGGAGATTATGTACTGAGAACTAACTATCTTGAAAAGTCTATAACATGCTCTCTTATGTATATTAAGCATTCTGTATGTATATCTGTTCATTTGTGTATAGAGAAACTATGGAAAGAGAGCTAGAAACTCAGAACTTCCCATGGAGGTGGGGACAAGGGTCAGGTGGTAGAGGGATGGGAGAGAGGCTTGGCATACCTTTCTATACTTTTCTTTTTGAATCATGAAAACATAGCACTTATTCCAAAAATAATATTTAAATTGCAGTCACAAAGGGAAGACCAACTATAATTTGTGAATAAGAAATCTAGCAGCAATACTTTGATTTTGAGTTGTGCCAAAATCTTAGCTATTTTTCACTCTTTCTTATTTGATGGATTTCCTAGATTATCTATCTTGTCTTAAAGATATATTCGTATCTCAGAAATCACAGTGCTGATAGAATCCCATACCTTACAAAGATCACGTTCTCTGATTTTTCTTTACAAGAACAGACATAGTTAGAACACTGTATTTTTGATAGTCTGTCCTTAGTGTAGTACCAAATGATATATTGGAGGACAGCATTGCACATTTTTGCATCATGAAATAAAGAGCAAAGGTTGCTATGACCCTTCACATTAAATCTTTGCAATTGTAGAGAAGCTCTCAGTTAGGCTTCTGTTCATTCCTTTTTCCAGTTCTCTAATGTGGTTAGCTAATTTTAAACTGTAGGTTTATGTCTTGTCCCTGTATTTCATGAATGCTGATATGGTAATTTATATTATACATATATTGACATATATGTAAACTTGTCTACATGGATATATTCTTCATACAAACTTACAGTGATATAATAGGACCTTAAAATACATTTTGTATAATTTAAATTTAAATGAATGTTATTTCTGCCAAACTAGTTGACCTTGGGGGGTTTACATATATATTACGATCTTTCCTTATTACCTACCTATAGAATTATCCTTAGATAAATTTTATGAGAATTTTCTAAGAATGAAGTTTAACATCATATCGTCACACATATTTTCATACCCAAAATAGTATTATTCAGCTGAAGACTGAATTAGTTTGCTAGGGCTGCCATAACTAAGTGCCACACACTGGATGGCTTAAATGACAGAAATTTATTTTCTCATCATTCTGAAGGCTAAAGGTCCAGAATCAAGGTTTTGGCAGGGTAGGTGTCTTCTGAGGTTTCTATCCTTGATTGTAGATGGCCGTCTCCTTCTCCTTTGACACGGTCTTCCCTCTCCATGTGTCTGTGGCCAAATCTCTTCTTATAAGTCTACCTGGATGACCTCCAAGTACAGTTACATTTTTGAGATATTGCACAATCCAGGTGTGCTGAAGGCCAGCTGTGCTGTGGGCAGAAAATGAGTAAGTAAGAGCTTTGGCTTCCATTCAACTTTCAAAATCCTACTCACGTTCTTCTCACTAGCTGAAGCTAAATCAGAGCTCCTCCAGCAAGGACTGACTAGTAAACGTGCATCCAAGGTGTACAGACCTGTGATTAAGGGAGAGCAAGTCAGGTAATGAGAAATTCTGAACAACAGACAGACAAGCTGGAAAGCTTTGATATGTTAATTGATAATTAATCATTACACTATAGCCATAATTTATAGTCACATTTTGAGAGGAAAAATAGCACACTGAACCAAACTTTCCCATTTCAATTTATCCAATATATGTAATTATATAAAATCTACAGGATACTTGACTGCATTTACCAGATGTTTTAAAAACAAATGATGTTTTAAAAGGGTTCAGTGAAGACTAAAATATTTATTTCAAAAATTGATGCAATATGTATTTGAATTTTCTTCAATTATTGTAACTTTATTATTATTAATATATATTTTAAAATTTTTATTGGAGTATAGTTGCTTTACAATATTGTGTTAGTTTATACTGTACAACAAAGTGAATCAGCTATATGTGTACATATATCCCCTCTTTTTTGGATTTCCTGCTCATTTAGGTCACCACAGAGCACTGAGTAGAATTCCCTGTGCTATACAGTAGGTTCTCATTAGTTATCTATTTCATACATAGTGTCAATCCCAATCTCCTAGTTCATCCCACCCCCCACACTTACCCCCTTGGTATCCATACGTTTGTTCTCCACGACTGTGTCTCTATTTCCAAAGAGCTCTCTTGATTTAATGGCATCTATCAGGAATAATTAGGTGGTAAAGCCACACCCTTTATATGATCTTGGCACTCAACCATGTTGTCCATCTGAGAAGTTTTACAGAGTATTTTCATCCAAACCCTTTCCTTTCCCCCCCCGACACTGTATTTTATTTTTGCAAGAGATAAATAAACTGACACCAAGCATTGTAAATGGATGACCACAACAAAAGCTACAATGATTGCAATTACCAAACACGAAACACACTCATACTATGTCATAATATTGACATTCAGTCCAGTAATCCTCCATTGTAACAGCTCCTTTACTTTGCAGTGACAATTGATTTGTATAGTTTTTGCCTCTGAGTCCTTGTGGGATTTTTTTTTATTCAAACAGAAAGTCACAAAAATTATAATCATCCTCATCAGTTCACTCAGTCCCATTTAATTAATTTTTTTTCATCTTGATCTTTTGTTAGCATTTTTATGAATTCATCAGTTTTCCATTAGAGTTCTTAAAATGCTATTCATTCAGTCCAGCAGTATAGTCAGTTACCAGAAACCTGTACTTGTCACAGTCTTTTCCATGGATTCCTTGAAGATAAAACCGTTTTATAGGAACATTTTTGCAAAAGCATCAGAGTACACCCAGAACTGTCTGTAAATGACAAAAGACTTAAAAATGACCACAGTTAAAGATTTGGTGAAAGTTCATAATAATGCAGTTGACAAGGAAATTTAGTTATTTCTGAGATAAACATTTTAAAGTAATAACTAGAATTATAACATTATACCAGAACATATAAGATTTTTAGAAATTTCTTGTAATGTCTGAAACATTTATATTAACATATTTTAATACAAATAACCCATAGAAAGTTTAGTATTAGTTGTTTCTTTTTTGTTTCTTTATTTTTTTATACTGCAGGTTCTTATTAGTTATCAATTTTATACACATCAGTGTATACATGTCAATCCCAATTGCCCAGTTCAGCACACCACCATCCCCACCCCACTGCAATTTTCCCCCCTTGGTGTCCATACATTTGTTCTCTACATCTGTGTCTCAACTTCTGCCCTGCAAACTGGTTCAACTGTACCATTTTTCTAGATTAAACATACATGCATTAATATGTGATATTTGTTTTTCTCCTTCTGACTTACTTCACTCTGTAAGACAGTCTCCAGGTCCATCCATGTCTCAACAAAAGACTCAATTTCATTCCTTTTTATGGTGGAGTAATATTCCATTGTATATATGTACCACCACTTCTATATCCATTCATCTGTCGATGGGCATTTAGGTTGCTTCCATGACCTGGCTATTGTAAATAGTGCTGCAATGAACATTGGAGTGCATGTGTCTTTTTGAATTATGGTTGTCTCTGGGTATATGCCCAGTAGTGGGATAGCTGGATCATATGGTAATCCTATTTTTAGTTTTTTAAGGAACCTCCATACTATTCTCCATAGTGGCTGTATCAATTTACATTCCCACCAACTGTGCAAGAGGGTTCCCTTTTCTCGACACCCTCTCCAGCATTTCATGTTTATAGACATTCTGATGATACCCATTCTAACAGGTGTGAGGTGATATCTCATTGTAGTTTTGATTTGAATTGCTCTAAAAATTAGATGTTGAGCAGCTTTTCATGTGCTTCTTGGCCATCTGTATGTCTTCTTTGGAGAAATGTCTATTTAGGTCTTCTGCCCATTTTTGGATTGGGTTGTTTGTTTCTTTAATATTGAGCTGCATGAGCCGTTTATATATTTTGGAGATTAATCCTTTGTCCGTTGATTCATTTTCAAATATTTTCTCCCATTCTGAGGGTTGTCAATTCGTCTTGTTTATGGTTTCCTTTGCCGTGCAAAAGCTTTGAAGTTTCATTAGGTCCCATTTGTTTATTTTTGTTTTTATTTCCATTACTCTAGGAGATGGATCAAAAAAGATCTTGCTGTGATTTATGTCAAAGAGTGTTCTTCCTATATTTTCCTCTAAGAGTTTTATAGTGTCCAGGCTTACATTTAGGTCTCAAATCCATTTTGAGTTTATTTTTGTGTATGGCGTTAGGGAGTGTTCTAATTTCATTCTTTGACATGTAGCTGTCCAGTTTTCCCAGCATCACTTGTTGAAGAGACTGTCTTTTTTCTATTGTATATCTTTGCCTCCTTTGTCATAGATTAGTTGACCATAGGTGCGTGGGTTTATCTCTGGGCTTTCTATCCTGTTCCATTGATCTATATTTCTGTTTTTGTGCCAGTACCATATTGTCTTGATTGCTGTAGCTTTGTAGTATAGTCTGAACACAGGGAGTCTGATTCCTCCAGCTCTGTATTTTTCCCTCAAGACTGCTTTGGCTATTTGGGGTCTTTTGTGTCTCCATACAAATTTTAAGATGATTTGTTCTAGTTCCATAAAAAATGCCATTGGTAATTTGATAGGGATTGCATTGAATCTGTAGATTGCTTTGGGTAGTGTAGTCATTTTCACAATATAGATTCTTTCAATCCAAGAACTGGTATATCTCTCCATCTGTTGGTATCATCTTTAATTTCTTTCCTCAGTGTCTTATAGTTTTCTGCATACAGGCATTTTGTCTCCCTAGGTAGGTTTATTCCTAGGTATTTTATTCTTTTTGTTGCAATGGTAAATGGGAGTGTTTCAATAATTTCTCTTTCAGATTTTTCATCATTAGTGTATAGGAATGCAAGAGATTTCTGGGCATTAATTTTGTATCCTGCAACTTTACCAAATTCATTGATTAGCTATAGTAGTTTTCTGGTGGCATCTTTAGGATCCTCTGTGTATAGTATCATGTCATCTGCAAACAGTGACAGTTTTACTTCTTCTTTTTCCATTTGTATTCCTTTTATTTCTTTTTCTTCTCTGATTGGCATGGCTAGGACTTCCAAATTTATGTTGAATAATAGTGGTGAGAGTGGACATCCTTGTCTCATTCCTGATCTAAGAGGAAGTGCTTTCAGTTTTTCACCATTGAGAATGATATTTGCTATGGGTTTGTCCTATATGGCTTTTGTTATGTCGAGGTAGGTTCCCTCTATGCCCACTTTCTGGAGAGTTTTTATCATAAATGGGTATTGAATTTTGTCAGAAGATTTTTCTGCATCTATTGATATCATATGGTTTTTATTCTTCAGTTTGTTAATATGGTGTATCACATTGATTGATTTGCATATATTGAAGAATCCTTGCATCCCTGGGGTAAATCCCAATTGGTCATGGTGTATGATCCTTTTAATGTGTTGTTAGATTCTGTTTGCTGGTATTTTGTTGAGGAGATTTACATCTATATTCATCAGTGATATTGGTCTGTAATTTTCTTTTTTTGTACTATCTTTGTCTGGTTTTGGTATCAGGGTGATGCTGGCCTCATAGAATGAGTTTGGGAGTGTTCCATCCTCTGTAATGTTTTTGAAGATTTTGTGAAGGATGGGTGTTAGCTCTTCTCTAAATGTTTGATAGATTTTCCCTGTGAAGCCATCTGGTCCTGGGCTTTTGTTTGTTGGAAGATTTTTAATCACAGTTTCAATTTCAGTGCTTGTGATTGGTCTGTTCATATTTTCTATTTATTTCTGGTTCATTCTCGGAAGGTTGTGCATTTCTAAGAATTTGTCCATTTCTTCCAGGGTGTCCATTTTATTGGCATAGAGTTGCTTGTAGTAGTCTCTTAGGATGCTTTGTATTTCTGCGGTGCCTGTTGTAACTTCTCCTTTTTAATTTCTAATTTTATTGATTTGTGTCCTCTTCCTCTTTTTCTTGATGAGTCTGGCTAATGGTTCATCAATTTTGTTTATATTCTCAAAGAACCAACTTTTAGTTTTATTGATCTTTGCTATTGTTTTCTTTGTTTCTACTTCATTTATTTCTGCTCTGATCTTTATGATTTCTTTCCTTCTGCTGACTTTGGGTTTTGTTTGTTCTTCTTTCTCTAGTTCCTTTAGGTGTAAGGCTAGATTATTTATTTGAGATTTTTCTTGTTTCTTGAGGTAGGCTTGTATAGCTATAAACTTCCCTCTTAGAACTGCTTTTGCTCCATCGCATAGGTTTTGGATTGTTGTATTTTCATTGTCATATGTCTCTAGGTATTTTTTGATTTCCTCTTTCTCTAGTTCCTTTAGGTGTAAGGCTAGATTGTTTACTTGAGATTTTTCTTGTTTCTTGAGGTAGGCTTGTATAGCTATAAACTTCCCTCTTAGAACTGCTTTTGCTCCATCGCGTAGGTTTTGGATTGTCGTGTTTTCATTGTCATTTGTCTCTAGGTATTTTTTGATTTCCTCTTTGATTTCTTCAGTGATCTCTTGGTTGTTTAGTATTGTTTAGCATCCATGTGTTTGTGCTGTTTACTTTTTTTCCCCTGTAATTCATTTCTAATCTCATGGCATACTGTTCAGAAAAGATGTTTGATATGATTTCAATTTTCTTAAATTTACTGAGGCTTGATTTGTGACCCAAGATGTGATCTATCCTGGAGAATGTTCCGTGCCCACTTGAGAAAAAAGTATAATCTGCTGTTTTTGAATGGAATTTCCTATAAATATCAATTAAATCTATCTGGTCTATTGTGTCATTTAGAGCTTCTGTTTCCTTATTTATTTTCATTTTGGATGATCTGTCCATTGGTGTAAGTGAGGTGTTAAAGTGCCCCACTGTTATTTTGTGACTGTCGATTTCCTCTTTTAAAGCTGTTAGCCATTGTGTTATGTATTGAAGTACTCCTATATTGGGTGCATATATGTTTATAATTGTTATATCTTCTTCTTGGATTGATCCCTTGATCATTATGTAGTGTCCTTCCTTGTCTCTTGTAACATTCTTTATTTTAAAGTCTATTTTATCTGATATGAGTATTGCTACTCCAACTTTCTTTTGATTTCCATTTGCATGGAATATCTTTTTCCATCCCTTCACTTTCAATCTGTACGTGTCCCTAGGTCTGAAGTGGGTCTCTTGTAGACAGCATATAGATGTCTCTTGTTTTTGTATCCCTTCAGCAAGGCTGTGTATTTTGGTTGGAGCATTTAACCCATTCACGTTTAAGGTAATTATCGATATGTATGTTCCTATGACCATTTTCTTAGTTGTTTTAGGATTGTTTACGTAGATCCTTTGCTTCTCTTGTGTTTCCCACTTAGAGAAGTTCCTTTAGCATTTGTTGTCGAGCTGGTTTGGTGGTGCTGAATTAGATCCTTGCCAGGTAGAGTAATCTTGGTTGTAAGTTCTTCCCTTTTATCACTTTAAGTATATCATGCCACTCCCTTCTGGCTTGTGGAGTTTCTGCTGAGAAATCAGCTGTTAACCTTATGGGAGTTCTCTTGTATGTTATTTGTCATTTTTCCCTTGCTGCTTTCAATAATTTTTCTTTGTCTTTAATTTTTGCCAGTTTCATTACTATGTGTCTTGGCGTGTTTCTTCTTGGGTTTATCCTGTGTGGGACTCACTGCGCTTCTTGGACTTGGGTGGCTATTTCCTTTCCCATGTTAGGGAGGTTTTCAACTATAATCTCGTCAAATATTTTCTCTGGTCCTTTCTCTCTCTCTTCTCCTGGGACCCCTATAATGTGAATGTTGTTGCATTTAATGTTGTCCCAGAGGTCTCTTAGGCTGTCTTAATTTCTTTTCATTCTTTTTTTTTTATTCTGTTTTGCAGCACTGAATTCCACAATTCTGCCTTCCAGGTCAGTTATCCGTTCTTCTGCCTCAGTTATTCTGCTATTGATTCCTTCTAGTGTAGTTTTCATTTCAGTTACTGTATTGTTCATGTCTGTTTGTTAGCTTGTTAATTCTTCTAGGTCTTTGTTAAACATTTCTTGAATCTTCTCGATCTTTTCCTCCATTCTTTTTCCGAGGCCCTGGATCATCTTCACTATCATTATTCTGAATCCTTTTTCTGGAAGGTTGCCTATCTCCACTTCATTTAGTTGTTTTTCTGGGGTTTTATCTTGTTCCTTTACCTGGTACATAGCCCTCTGCCTTTTCATCTTGTCTATCTTTCTGTGAATGTGATGAATGTGGCTGCAGGATTGTAATTATTCTTGCTTCTGCTCTCTGCCCTCTTGTGGATGAGGCTATCTAAGAGGCTTATGTAAGTTTCCTGATGGGAGGGACTGGTGGTGGGTAGAGCTCATTGTTGCTCTGGTGGGCAGAGCTTAGAAAAACTTTAATCCACTTGACTGCTGTTGTGTGGGGCTGGGTTCCCTCCCTGTTGGTTGTTTGGCCTGAGGCAACCCAACACTGGAGCTTACTTGGGCTCTTTGGTGAGGCTAATGACAGACTCTGGGAGGGCTCATGCCAAGGAGTACTTCCCAGAACTTCTGCTACCAGTTCCTTGTCCTCACAGTGAGCCACAGCCACCGCCCTCCTCTTCAGCAGACCCTCCAACACTAGCAGGTAGGTCTGGTTCAGTCTCCCCTGGGGTCACTGCTCCTTCCCCTGCGTCCCAATGTGCACACTACTTTGTGTGTGCCATCCAAGAGAAGAGTCTCTGTTTTCCCCAGTCCTGTCAAAGTCCTGCACTTGGTTCCCACTAGGCTTCAAGGTATGATTCTCTAAGAATTCCTCCTCCCTTTGCTGGACGCCCAGGTTGGGAAGCCTGACGTGGGGCTCAGAAACTTCACACCAGTGGGTGGATTTCTGTGGTTAAGTGCTCTCCAGTCTGTGAGTCACCCATCCAGCAGTTATGGGATTTGATTTTACTGTGATTGCACCCCTCCTACCATCTCATTGTGGCTTCTTCTTTGTCTTTGGATGTGGGGTATCTTTTTTGGTGAGTTCCAGTGTCTTTCTGTTGATGATTGTCCAGCAGCTAGTTGTGATTCTGGTGTTTTTGCAAGAGGGAGTGAGAGCACGTCCTGCTACTCCGCCATCTTTGTTCCTCCTTCTATTGTAGCTTTTCTCACTGACAACTGGAATTAAAGCTTTAAGGCAATAACTCTGGGAGGACCTTCAAGATGGCAGAGGAGTAAGACATGGAGATCATCTTCCTTCCCATGAATACATCAAAAATACATCAACATGTGGGAAAACTCCTACAGAACACCCACTGAATGCTGGCCAAAGACTCAGACTTCCCAAAAGGCAAGAAACACCCCCACGTACCTGTCCGTGTGGCTGACAGGCTCTTGGTGATGTGGCTGGGGGGTCAGGGCTGAGCCTTTGAGGTGCAAGAGCCGAGTTCAGGACAATGGACAACCAGAGACCTCCTAGCCCCATGTAATATCAATGAGCAAGAAATCTCCCAGAGATCTCCTTCTCAAGGCTAAGACCCAGCCCCACTCAACGACTAGCAAGGTAAAGGTAAGAACCCACTAGACCAAACAAATGAAGAGGAAATAGGCAGTCTACCTGAAAAAAAATTCACAGTAATGATAGTAAAGATGATCCAAAATCTTGGAAATACAATGGAGAAAATACAAGAAATGATTAACAAGGACTTGGAAGAACTAAAGAGCAATCAAACAGTGATGAACAACACAATAAATGAAAATAAAAATTCTTTAGAAGGAATCAATACCAGAATAATTGAGGCAGAAGAACGGATAAGTGACCTGGAAGATAAAATAGTGGAAATAACTACGACAGAGCAGAATGAAGAGAATTGAGGACAGTGTCAGAGACATTTGGGGCAATATTAAACACACCAAAATTCGAATTATAAGGTCCCAAAGAAGAAGAGAAAAATAAAGGGACTGAGAAAATATTTGAAGGGATTATGTTTGAAAACCTCCCTAATACGGGAAAGATAATAGTCAAACAAGTCCAGGAAGTGCAGAGAGTCCCATACAGGATAAATCCAAGGAGAAACACTCCAAGACACATATTAATCAAACTATCAAAAATTAAATACAACGAAAAAATATTAGAAGCAGCAAGGGAAAAGCAACAAATAACATACAAGGGAATCCCCATAAGGTTAACAGATGATCTTTCAGCAGAAAGTCTGCAAGCCAGAAGGGTGCGGCAGGACATATTTAAAGTGATGAAGGGGAAAAACCTACAACCATTACTCTACCCAGCAAGGATCTCATTCAGATCTGACAGAGAAATTAAAACCTTTACAGACAAGCAAAATCTAAGAGAATTCACCACCACCAAACCAACTTTGCAACAAATGATAAAGGAACTTCTCTAGGCAGGAAACACAAGAGAAGGAAAAGACCTACAAAAAACAAATCCAAAACAATTAAGAAAATGGTAATAGGGACATACATATCAATAATTACCTTAAATGTAAATGGATTATATGCTCCAAACAAAAGAAGTAGACTGGCTGAATGGATACAAAAACAAGACCCATATATATGCTGTCTTTAAGAGACCCACTTCAGACCTAGGGACACATACAGACTGAAAGTGAGGGGATGGAAAAAGATATTCCATGCAAATGGAAATTAAAAGAAAGCTGGAATAGCAATTCTCAGATCAGACAAAATAGACTTTAAAATAAAGACTATTACAAGAGACAAGAGGACACTGCATAATGATCAAGGGATCAATCCAAGAAGAAGATATAACAATTGTAAATATTTATGCACCCAACATAGGAGCAACTCAATACATAAGGTAAATGATAATAGCCATAAAAGGGGATATCGACAGTAACACAATCATTGTAGGGGACTTTAACACCCCACTTTCACCAATGGACAGATCAACCACAATGAAAATAAATAAGGAAACACAAGATTTAAATGATACATTAAACAAGATGGATTTAATTGATATTTATATGACATGCAATTCAAAAACAACAGAATACACATTCTTTTGAAGTGCTCATGGAACATTCTCCAGGATAAATAATATCTTTGGTCACAAATCAAGCCTCAGTAAATTTAAGAAAATTCAAATCGTATCCAGTATCTTTTCTGAACACAACACTATGAGACTAGATATCACTTACAGGAAAAAAAACTGTAAAAATAAAAACACTTGGAGGTTAAACAATACGTTACTAAATAACCAAGAGATCACTGGAGAAATCAAATAGTAAATCAAAAAATACCTAGAAACAAATGACAATGAAAGTATGACAGCCCAAAACCTATGGGATGAAGCAAAAGCAGTTCTAAGATTGAAGTTTATAGCAGTACAATCCTGCCTCAAGAAACCAGAAACATCTCAAATAAACAATGTAATATTACACCTAAAGCAATTAGAAAAACAAGAACAAAAATCCCCAAAGTTATCAGAAGGATAGAAATCATAAAGATTAGATCAGAAATAAATGAAAAAGAAAGGAAGGAAACCATAGCAGAGATCAATAAAACTAGAATCTGCTTCTTTGAGAAGAGGAACAAAATTGATAAACCATTAGTTAGACTCATCAAGTAAAAAAGGCAGAAGACTCAAATCAGCAGAAGTAGGAATGAAGAAGAAGTAACAACGGACACTGTGGAAATACAAAGGATCATGAGCGATTACTATAAGCAACTATAAGCCAAAAAAATGGATAACCTGGAAGAAATGGACAAATTTTTAGAAAAGCACAACCTTCTGAGACTGAACCAGGAAGAAATAGAAAATATAAACAGACCAATGAAAAGCTCTGAAATTGAAATTGTGGTTAAAAATCTTCAAACAAACAAAAGCCCAGGACCTGATGGATTCACAGGTGAATTCTATCAAAAATTTAGAGAGGAGCTAACACCTATCCTTCTCAAAGTCTTCCAAAATATTGCAGAGGAAGAACATTCCCAATTCTATGAGGCCACCAACACCCTGATAACAAAACCAGACAAAGATGTTATAAGGGAGAAAACTACAGGCCAATATCACTGATGAACATAGATGCCAAAATCCTCAATAAAATACTAGCAAACCATATCCAGCTGCATATTAAAACGATCATACACCATGATCAAGTGGGGTTTATCCCAGGAATGCAAGGATTCTTCAATATATGCATATCAAACTTTGTGATACACCATATTAACAAATTGAAGGATAAAAACCATATGATAATCTCAATAAATGGAGAAACAGCTTTTGACAAAATTCAGCACCATTTATGATAAAAACTCTCCAGAAAGTAGGCATAGAGGGAACTTACCTCAGCATAATAAAGGCCATATATGACAAACCCACAGTCAACATCATTCTCAATGGTGAAAAACTAAAATTATTTCCACTAAGATCAGGAACAAGACAAGCTTGCCCACTCTCACCACTATTATTTAACATGGTTTTGCAAGTTTTAGCCACAGCAATCAGAGAGGAAAAAGAAATGAAAGGAATCCAAATTAGAAAAGAAGAAGTAAACCTGTCACTGTTTGCAGATGACATGATACTATATGTAGAGAATCCTAAAGATGCTACTGGAAAACTACTAGAGCTAAACAATGAATTTGGTAAAGTAGCAGGATACAAAATTAAGGCACATAAATCTCTTCCATCCCTATACACTAATGATGAAAAATCTGAAAGTGAAATTATGGAAACACTCCCATTTACCATTGCAACAAAAAGAATAAAATACCTAGGAATAAACCTACCTAGGGAGACAAAATACCTGTATGCAGAAAACTATAAGCACTGATGAAAGAAATAAGGATGATACAAACCGATGGAGAGATATACCATGTTCTTGGATTGGAAGAATCAACATTGTGAAATTGACTATACTACCCAAAGCAATCTATAGACTCAGTGTAATACCTATCAAACTGCCAATGTCATTTTCAACAGAACCAGAACAAAAAATTTTACAATTTGTATGGAAACACAAAAGACCCCAAATATTCAAAGTAGTCTTGAGACAGAAAAATGGAGCTAGAGAATCAGGCTCCCAGACTTCAGATTATACTACAAAGCTACAGTAATAAAGACAGTATGGTACTGGCACAAAAAGAGAAATATAGATCAATAGGACAGAATAGAAAACCCAGAGATAAACCCACACACATATGGTCACTTATCTTTGATAAAGGAGGCAAGAATATACAATGGAAGAAAGACAGTCTCTTCAATAAGTGGTGCTGGGAAAACTGGACTGCTGTATGTAAAAGAATGAAATTAGTACACTCCCTAACAGCATACACAAAAATAAACTCAAAATGGATTCAAGACCTAAATGTAAGGCCAGATACTATAGAACTCTTAGAGGGAAGCATAGGCAGAACACTCTATGACACAAATCACAGCAAGATCCTTTTTTGACCACCTCCTAGAGAATTGGAAATAAAAACAAAAATAAACAATTGGGACCTAATGAAACTTAAAAGCTTTTGCACAGCAAAGGAAACCGTAAACAAGATGAAAAGATAACCCTCCGCATAGGAGAAAATATTAGCAAATTAAGCAGCTGACAAAGGAATAATCTCCAAAATATACAAGAAACACATGCACCTCCATATCCAAAAAACAAACAACCCAATGTAAAAATGGGAAGAAGACCTAAATAGACATTTCTCTGTAGAAGATACACAGATTGCCAACAAACACATGAAAGGATGCTTAACATCACTAATCATTAGAGAAATGCACATCAAAACTGCAATGATGTATCACCTCACGCTGGTCAGAATGGCCATCATCAAAACAACTACAAACAATAAATGTTGGAGAGGGTGTGGAAAAAAGGAAACCCTCCTACACTGTTGGTGGGAATGTAAATTGATATAGCCACTATAGAGAACAGTATGGAGGTTCCTTAAAAAACTAAAAATAGAACTACCATATGATCCAGCAATCCCACGATTGGGCATATACCCTGAGAAAACCATAATTCAAAGAGTCGTGCACCACAATATTCGTTGAAATACTATTTACAATAGCCAGGAAGCAATCTAAGCATCCATTGACAGTTGAATGGATGAAGAAGATGTGGCACATATATACAATGGAATATTACTGAGCCTTAAAAAATGAAACTGAGTTATTTGTAGTGAGGTGGATGGATCTAGAGTCTCTCATACTGGGTGAAGTAAGTCAGAAACAGAAAAACAAATACTTATGTTAACACATATATATGGAATCTAAAAAAAAAAAGTTTCCGAAGCACCTAGGGGCAGGACAGGAATAAAGATGCAAATGTAGAGAATGGACTTGAGGATATATGGAAGGGGGAATGGTAAGCTGAGATGAAGTGAGAGAGTGGCATTGACATATATACACTACCAAATGTAAAATAGCTAGCTAGTGGGAAACAGCCGCATAGCACTGGGAGATCAGCTCCTGCTTTATGACCACCTAGAGGGGTGGGATAGGGAGTGTGGGAAGGATATGCAAGAGGGAGGGGATTTGGAGATATATGTATATGTATAGCTGATTCACTTTGTTATACAGCAGCAAATAACACAACAATGTAAAGCAATTATATTCCAAAAAATATGTTAAAAAAGAAATATTCCTGAGAATATACACAATATTATAATATGACATGTAAAGAAAAATTATATTTTTGTGTTGTATAAATAGTGATAGTATAGTCTGAAGTTTGGGAGCCTGATTCCTCCAGCTCTGTTTTTCTTTCTCAAGATTGCTTTGGGTATTCAGGGCCTTTTGTGTTTCCATACAAATTGTGAAATTTTTTGTTCTAGTTCTGTGAAAAATGCCATTGGTAGACTGATAGGAATTGCACTGAATCTGTAGATTGCTTTGGGTAATATAGTCATTTTCACAATATTGATTCTTCCAATCCAAGAATATGGTATATCTCTCCATCGGTTTGTAACATCTTTAATTTCTTTCATCAGTGTCTTATAGTTTTCTGCATATAGGTCTTTTGACTCCTTAGGTAGGTTTATTCCTAGGTATTTTATTCTTTTGGGTGCAATGGTAAATGGGAGTGTTTCCATAATTTCTCTTTCAGATTTTTCATCATTAGTGTATAGGGATGGAAGAGATTTATGTGCCTTAATTTTGTATCCTGTTACTTTACCGAGTTCATTGATTAGCTCTAGTAGATTTCTGGTAGCATATTTAGGGTTCTCTATATATAGTATCATGTCATCTGCAAACAGTGACAGGTTTACTTCTTCTTTTCTGGTTTGGCTTCCTTTTATTTCTTTTTCTTCTCTGATTGCTGTGGCTAAAATTTCCAAAACTATGTTAAATAATAGTGATGGCAAACTTGGTCTTCTTCCTGACCTTCGTGTAAAAGATTTCAGTTTTTCACCATTGAGAATGATGTTTGCTGTGGGTTTGTCATATGTGGCCTTTATTATGTTGGGGGAAGTTCCCTCTATGCCTACTTTCTGGAGAGTTTTTATAATAAATGGGTGTTGGATTTGTGAAAAGCTGTTTCTGCATCTACTGACAATATCATATGGTTTTTATGCTTTAGTTTGTTAATATGGTATATCACATTGATTGATATGCATATATTAAAGAATCCTTGCATTCCTGGGATAAACCCCATTTGATCATGGTGTATGATCCTTTTAATGTTCTGCTGGACTCTATTTGCTTGTATTTAATTTCGGAGTTTTGCAAGGATTTTGACATCTATGTTCATCAGTGATATTGGCTTGTATTCCTTCTTATAACATCTTGGCCTGGTTTTCCTATCACGGTGATGGTGGTCTTGCAGAATGCGTTTGGAAGTGTTCCTCTCTTGCTATATTTTGGAAGACTTTGAGAAGGATAGGTGTTAGCTCTTCTCTAAACGTTTGATAGAATTCGCCTGTGAAGCCATCTGATCCTGGGCTTTTGTTTGTTGGAAGATTTTGAATCACAGCCTCAGCTTCAGTGCTTGTGATTGGTCTGTTTATATTTTCTATTCCTCCTCGTTCACTCTTGGAAGGTTGTACTTTTCTAAGAATTTGTCCATTTCTTCCAGGTTGTCCATTTTATTGGCATATAGTTGGTTATAGTAATCTCTCATAATCCTTTGTATTTCTGTAGTGTCAGTTGTTACTTCTCCTTTTTCTTTTCTGATTCTATTGATTTGTCTTCTCCCTTTTTTTCTTGATGAGTCTGGCTAATGGTTTATCAATTTTGTTTATCTTCTCAAAGAGCCATCTTTTAGTTTTATTGATCTTTGCTATCATTTCCTTCATTTCTTTTTCATTTGTTTCTGATCTGATTTTTATGATTTCTTTCCTTCTGCTAACTTTGGGGTTTTTTGTTCTTCTTTCTCTAATTGCTTTAGGTGTAAGATTAGGTTGTTTATTTGAGATGTTTCTTGCTTCTTTAGGTAGGATTGTATTGCTATAAACTTCCCTCTTAGAACTGCTTTTGCTGCATCCCATAGTTTTGGGGTCATTGTGTTTTCATTGTCATTTTTTCTATGTATTTTTTTATTTCCTCTTTGATTTCTTCAGTGATATCTTGGTTATTTAGTAGTGTACTGTTTAGCCTACATGTGTTTGTATGTTTTACAGAATTTTTCCTGTAATTGATATCTAGTCTCATAGCATTGTGTTCAGAAAAGATACCTGATATGATTTGAATTTTCTTAAATTTACCAAGGCTTATTTTGTGATGCAAGACATGATCTATCCTGGAGAATGTTCCATGAGCTCTTGAGAAGAAAGTGTATTCTGTTGTTTTTGTATGAAATGTCATATAAATATCAATGAAGTCCATCTTGTTTAATGTATCATTTAAAGTTTGTGTTTCCTTATTTATTTTCATTTTGGATGATCTATCCATTGGTGAAAGTGGGGTGTTAAAGTCCCCTACAATGATTGTGTTACTGTCGGTTTCCCCTTTATGGCTGTTAGAATTTGCCTTATGTATTGAGGTGCTCCTATGTTGGGTGCATTAATATGTACAATTGTTATATCTTCTTCTTGGATTGATCCCTTGATCATTATGTAGTGTCCTTCTTTGTCTCTTGTAATAGTCTTTATTTTAAAGTCTATTTTGTCTGATATAAGAATTGCTACTCTAGCTTTCTTTTGATTTCCATATTCATGGAACGTTTTTTTCCATCCCTGCACTTTCAGTCTGTATGTGTCCCTAAGTCTGAAGTGGGTCTCTTGTAGACAGCATATATACAGGTCTTGTTTTTGTATTCATTCAGCCAGTCTATGTCTTTTGGTTGGAGCATTTAATCCATTTACATTTAACATAATTATCAATATGTATGTTCCTATTACCATTTTCTTAATTGTTTTGGGGTTTTTTTGGTAGG
The DNA here is from genome assembly GCF_039906515.1 of Pseudorca crassidens. Taxonomy (NCBI): domain Eukaryota; kingdom Metazoa; phylum Chordata; class Mammalia; order Artiodactyla; family Delphinidae; genus Pseudorca; species Pseudorca crassidens. The sequence continues at coordinate 15,229,078 of NC_090299.1, forward strand.
TCTTTTCCTTCTCTTGTGTTTCCTGCCTAGAGAAGTTCCTTTAGCCCTTGTTGTAAAGCTGGTTTGGTGGTGCTGAATTCTCTTAGCTTTTGTTTGTCTGTGTAAATTTTAATTTCTCCTTCAAATCTGAATGAGGTCCTTGCTGTGTAATCTTTGTTGTAGGTTTTTCCCTTTCATCACTTTAAATATGTCCTGCTACTCCCTTCTGGCTTGCAGAGTTTCTGCTGAAAGTCCAGCTGTTAAACTTATGGGGATTCCCTTGTATATTGTTTGAGGCTTTTCCCTTGCCACTTTTAATATGTTTTGTTTGTATTTATTTTTGAAAGTTTGATTAATATATGTTTTGAGGTGTTTCTCCTTGGATTTATCCTGTGTGGGACTCTCTGCACTTTCTAGAGTTGATTGACTATTTCCTTTCCCATATTAGGAAATTTTTCAACTATATTCTCTTCAAATATTTTCTCAGTCCTTTTTTATTTCTCTTCTTCCTTTGGGATCCCTATAATTCGAATGTTGGTGTGTTTAATGTTGTCCCAGATGTCTCTCTGACTGTCCCCAATTCTTTTCATTCTTTTTTCTTTATTCTGCTCTGCAGTAGTTATTTCCACTATTTTATTTTCCAGGTTACTTATCCGTTCTTCTGCCTCAGTTATTCTGCTATTGATTCCTTCTAGAGAATTTTTATTTTCATTTATTGTGTTGTTCATCATTGTTTGTTTGCTCTTTAGTTCTTCTAGGTCCTTGTTAATCATTTCTTGTATTTTCTCCATTGTATTTCCAAGATTTTGGATTATCTTTAGTATCATAACTCTGATTTCTTTTTCAAGTAGACTACCTATTTCTGCTTCATTTGTTTGGTCTGGTGGGTTTTTAACTTGCTACTTCACCTGCTGTATTTCTTTGTCCCCTCATTTTGCTGGACTTACTGTGTTTGGTGTCACCTTTTCACAGGCTGCAGGTTCCTAGTTACCGTTGTTTTTGGTGTCTGCCCCCAGTGGCTGTGGTTGGATCAGTGAGTTGTGTAGGCTTCTTGGTGGAGGGGACTGGTGCCTGTTTTCTGGTGGATGATTCTGGATCTTGTCTTTCTGGTGGGCAGGGCTTTGTCTGGTGGTGTGTTTTGGAGTGTCTGTGAACTTATTATGATTTTAGGCAGCCTCTCTGCTAATGGGTGGCATTATGTTCCTGTCTTTCTAGTTGTTTGGCATAGGGTGTCCAGCACTGTAGCTTGCTGGTCATTGAGTTGAGCCTCGTCTTAAGTCGAGATGGAGATCTCTGGGAGAGCTTTCACTGTTTGATATTCCATGGAGCCAGGAGGTCTCTGGTGGACCAATGTCCTGAACTTGGCTCTCCCACCTCAGAGACACAGGTCTGACACCCAGCTGCAACACTAAGACCCTGTTAGCCACATGGCTCAGAAGAAAAGGTAGAAAAAAAGAAAAAAATATATAAAATTAAAACTAAAAAGAATAAAAATTTATAAAGTAATAAAAAGAAAAGAAAAAAAGAGAGAAAATACACCCAAACCAAAAAACAAATCCACCAATGATAACAAGTGCTAAAAACTATACTAAAAAAAGAAAAAAATGTACAGACAGAACCCAAGGACAAATGGTAAAAGCAAAGCTATACAGACAAAATCAAACAAAGACACATACATATACACACTCACAAAAAGAGGAAAAGGAAAAATATATATATATCTATATATTAAAAAAAGAAAAAGGAAGAGAGTAACCAAATCAATAAACAAATCTACCAATGATTAAAAAACTCTAAATACTAAACTAAGGTAAACATAAAACCCAAAACAGATTAGATGCAGAATGCAAAGCCCAAGTCTACAGTTGCTCCCAAAGTCCACTGCCTCAAATTTGGGATGATTTGTCGTCTATTCAGATATTCCAGAGATGCAGGGTACATTGAGTTGCTTGTGGATATTTAATCCACTGCTCGTAAGACTGATGGGAGAGATTTACCTTTCTCTTCTTTGTTCACACAGCCTCCGGGGTTCAGCTTTGGATGGGCCCCGCCTCTTAGTGTAGGTCACCTGAGGGTGTCTGTTCTTTGCTCAGACAGGACAGGGTTAAAGGAACAGCTGATTGGGGGCTCTGGCTCACTCTGCCCGGGGGAAGGGAGGGATACGGAGTGTGGGGCGAGCCTGTGGCGGCAGAGGCCGGCGTGACTTTGCAACAGTGTGAGGTGTGCTGTGTGTTCTCCCAGCGAAGTTGTCCCTGGATCACGGGGCCCTGGCAGTGGTGGGCTGCACAGACTCCCGGGAGGGGAGGTGTGGATAGTGACCTGTGCTTGCACACAGGCTTCTTGGTGGCTGCAGCAGCAGCCTTAGCATTTCATGTCTGTCTCTGGTGTCTGCACTGATAGCCATGGCTCATGCCCATCTCGAGCTTGTTTAGGTGATGCTCTGTATCCCCTCTCTTCGTGCACCCTGAAACAATGGTCTCTTGCCTCTTAGGTAGGTCCAGACATTTTCTTGGCTAGCTCTGGTGCACCAGCCCCCTTCAGGCTGTGTTCACGCAACCAACCCGAGTCCTCTCCCTGGGATCTGACCTGTGAAGCCCAAGTCTCAGCTCCCAGCCCACACCCACCCTGGCAGGTGAGCATACAAGCCTCTCAGGCTGGTGAGTGCTGGTTGGCACCAATCCTCTGTGCGGGAATCTCTCCACTTTGCCCTCTGCACACCTATTGCTGCACTCTCCTCTGTGGTTCCAAAGCTTCCCCCACTGCCACCTCGTGTCTCAGCCAGTGAAGGGGCTTCCTAGTGTGTGGAAACCTTTCCTCCTTCACAGCTCCCTCCCAGAGGTGCAAGTCCGGTCCCTATTCTTTTGTCTCTGTTTTTCTTTTTTCTTTTGCCCTACCCAGGTACATGTGGAGTTTCTTGCCTTTTGGGAAGTCTGAGGTCTTCTGCCAGCATTCAGTAGGTGTTCTGTAGGAGTTGTTCCACATGTAGATGTATTTCTGATGTACTTGTGGGGAGGAAGGTGATCTCCACGTCTTACTCCTCTGCCATCTTGAAGGTCTCTCTCTGTAAATATTTTTAACAAATTCCCTTGGAAGTAGCAATAAGCTTTAGAAATAAGCCAGTCAGTTCCAACTGTACCTTTTATGGTGGTCTTCTAAGGCACAGTTCACAACAAATAGTTAATTATAATTCTTTGTGAATGCGTTCTATTCTGCTCCCTCTGGTACTGGGAATGTAGGCTGTGACTTTCACTGATGCCACTGAGCTGGTGTGTGGGAGATGGGACTGGGGTAAGCCACAATGTCACCATTCCTGTCAAGAATCCGTTGTGGTTTCCTCCCTATCTCCCTCCTTTCTTTCTTTCCTTCTTTCTTTCTTTCTTTTTTTCTTTCTTTCTTTCTTTCTTTTTCTTTCTTTCTTTCTTTCTCTCTCTCTCTCTCCCTCCCTCCCTCCCTCCCTCCCTCCCTTCCTTCCTCCTTTCTTTTTTTGAATAAGTGTTCCCTTAATTGCTTCAAGCCTTTGGTTAATTTTGAGTTTTGAAACAGTTGATTCTGATGATTTTTGCCCATTTAAAAAATCGTTTTATGGAGGGGCAGAATTTTCAATTCCTTATTCTGCAATTTTTGCTGATATGCTGACATCATTTTATGCTAATTTGTACTAAAGAAAGTCTTTACCCTTTTTATTGATTGACAAATTGATAGTCTTATTTTCTTAATTTTTGGTTATTTGATGAAAATTCTCTTTTTGACAGTCTATATTGTTTTATTAGCTATTCTGATGATAAACTTTATAAATATGTTTGTCCAACAATTAAGGAACTCAAAGTCTAGTGGGGGAAAACAAGCATCTAAAAACTATGATTATTTATACAGTTTTGCCATTAATTATTGATATCGCATTTTTCTAATCTGAATAAATTTACCAATTAAATAAGCCATTCAAAATAAAATAACAAGGTTCATTTAGCACCTGGGTATTGCTAATGTTGAAAGCACAGTCCTATTAAGGTATAGAAGAAGGATTCTTATAACCAGACATTCTCCTTGAGTTTGTTTAACTTGGACCAAGGACCTAGTAGCCTGAATGACATGCTTCATTCCAACTTTTAAACTGTCGACTGAGTTAAGATGTGTTGATGAATATTAATTTCTTTTACTAAAAGCTCTGACACTGAGACATGTCTGTTGTCTGCTTGTTCCATCAAATAATGAAAGGTCTTGGGGATTTCCTCCAAAGTGTGGATGTTGGCACTTGGAGTTGACGGGCATATTTCAGACAACCTGTGCTATAAACTACTCTGTTTTGCCATTTCTGGATGGCCTCGAAGGTGCCTTTATTCTATTTCTGCTGCACGTGTTTGATACTGTAAACCCCTTTTGAGACTGTCCCAGGGATTATTTATAATGTACTGATGTTACCATATTAGTAGCTGCTATTTCTGCACAGAAGCATGAGGTTTGTTGACACTTGTTTTACTGCTGAAACTTTATTTTTGGTGTCTGGTAGACCACTATGGAGTTTCACTACTGAAATGTTGTGGCACCCTGAATGAAAAGTCATCCCATGTTCATTTTCCTCTGGGGGTTTAAATAAGCACCTGAATAAGCTTTAGAACTTGACAGATAATGTGATTTCACAATGTTATTGCATTCCTGTTTCAACTGGCACTTCTAATACTCTCACAAACAGTTTGTGGGGTTGGTAAGGTTCCTTTGCAGGAGTACTTCAAAAATAGGTCCAGACTTACAGCATGAATGTAAATTTATAGAAGGGAGAAATATTAAAGCATTTTAAAAATTAATTTTAGAACAGTGCTCTTTTGGCACTGATGAGTAATTTCCAAAGCTGGCTTTCTTGTGATCTAGTGATCTACACACAGAAACAACATAATATGATTGGAAACCATCACTCTGCCTGCTTTGCAGGTGGTGCCTTTTTCTTCAACTTCTTCATGAAGAGCTCCAAACTAAGGCACTTTGGACAGCCTTGGTTCATTTTCTCCTCTGCCCTTTAGACATCTCTGTGTCATCTCTTTTTCTAGTTTAGGATAATCTAACCATTTTTAAATGGGTGCATGCAAACTAATTTTTAATTTAAAATACATCTTGGGGGACAAATGTTAACAAAATTGTATTTTCATTCTTTGAGGCAACTTGTGTTTTGTAATTAAGATGGTTCCCCTTTAAAAATATATCCAAGCCTGTTTTATAGTTTCATTCTACTTTGGTTATAATATGTTATAAAACAGAAAGTCTAGAGCTACATGCAAAGTAAACCAAAACTTTTGTAAAACCTAGGGTAAGAAGATGATGTTTCTCATAGTGTGTGTTTATGCATACTTAATAAATATACAAATTACTCATCAGTGCCTATATATATATGCCTTGATTGCATATGCATGTGTATATATACATATATATTTATGGATGTATATTTTATATCAATATATATGTTTCTGTGTGTACATATTTATATGTGTATATGTATATATGTAAATATGTGTATATGCATCAATACATGAAAATGGCTAAAATTCAGAAACAGGTAAGTAGAATGTAATTTGTCTCATTTATTCAATATTTGCTTTTGATTCCCTAATGCATGCTAAGTCATGATACTCCATCTGAAATACAAAGTGGCATATTAAAACTAGGTCTTGCTTTCAAGTTACTTATACTACAGGGGAGGTTACAGACAGAGAAGACTTCTGTGAGACATTGCTATCTACTGAGACCTGCCGGTTGAATTGTCCTTACTTGACAAGACATGGGTGATGAGGGGGAGGTGAGGAAGCAAAGCAGAGCAGGACGGGCAGCATATTTGGGGGCCAAGAGACAAGAGACCAAGTCACTAAAGGAAGCAGGAGGGCATAAATGTGGAGAAATAGGAAGGGTCTAGATCAGGAAGATTCTCGTAACTCGTGTTAATGAGTTTTAAGTAGGAGAATGAGACGATCACATTTGAGCATATAGCAAAGAGCTACATGACAATGAGATTGGAAATCTTAGTATAATATAGCCATCAAGGAATTTTAAAACGCGATTAATATTTAATAGCTCTGAATCATTTTTGGTAAGTCTATATAGGTTTGCAATAGTTAGACATCAGCGTGGCTGATCTTGTTTTATCCTGTAAATTATATAATATGTGATAGTGAAGATCACTTAAAATTCCTGGTTGACTTCACTATGAATGTTTTATCACTGGTTAGAAACCATATTAATATTGTCTCTTCTTAATCGTTTCCTCTCTTAGTTTATTATAAATAGCAATTAGGCAAACCTTGTTAATAGTAAGTTGTCATAAAGAAGATGAGAGAATTATAGACATGTAAAAGTCCACTTATGGAGGAAAATTCATATTCTGTGCATTTTGGAGTATCAAGAAAACAAGAAAGCCTGTTATGGGACAGGTCAAATTTTCTTACAGAAAAATTACCAAGAAAAAATCTTCATATTATAAACATCATCATGCCCCTCGCGGGGGGTGGGGTGGAATCTTAAGGAGAAAGGATGATTAAATATGTGACAAAATTTAGAGGAGGTCCCAAAGTCGTTGATGACCCAAAGTACCTTTGCAACTGGAGTTTCAAGATTCCTGGAATTTTCATTCTTATTCACCTCTTTGAGTAGGATCTGACTCTCGAAGATCACTTTAAAACACTTTCATATTTCCATGGAAGAGTTATATATGAATTCATTAGCCTAGATTAGTCTGTCAGCCTAGTTGGCTGTTGTCAAAGAGATGATAGAGTTGAGAGGAAACAGGAATCAGAACACATACATTCTACATGTTAGAAGCAGGTTTAGGAAACTTGAAGATTTCAAAAAGGCAGGCTTAGGTGGGGAGCGATAATAGCAGTCTCACTGTCTGGGGACTGGGTTGTCAAAATTTAGAAGTATGTTAAAGGGCAATTGAAGAAAAACTTGCCTCTTGAAACTGCTAATCACGTACTAGTTCTAAGTGCAAATTTAATCAACAGAATTTTTTAACGTAGTTACAACTATCTGGACAATACCTTAGAATTAGCTGTAGTGAAATGAGCTTTAGAATTAAAATTCATAGAAGCAATGCTTACTTGTCTAAACAGCAGTTTTACCCCATATTGAAGAAGTCAACAAGGCTTGGAGCCTATCACACACACCAGCCTCTGACTGTTTTGGTACCTGAGTAACTCTGAGAAGTCAACAGCCGACTGGAACTCAGAGATCATATAACTCAGTGATGTCTAAGGTCAATGTGAGTGTTATCACTATCACTATGTTCCCTGAAATTAATGAATGGTTTGCTCATAAGTATTTCTTGAATAAATGAGCAAATGTAAGAATTACTTTATGAGGAGCACTTGCATTCTGGGAGGAGCTTTTGGGGAAGGAGAGGGAGAGGAAAGCTGGTGTGTGGGCCCCCTCGTCTCAAGCTGAAGAGGGCAGAGTCACTGTTTTAGTAATTAGGGTTCCATATAAGATTTCCTTGGGAAAAAAAATGCTATATTTTTTTAAAGAAGAAGAAAAATGAATGAGTCCATTTTTCTCACTTCACCATTAAAAACACTGTGTACCAAAGAGGGTTTAGCTCAGGGTTATACACAGGTTAGAGCAAAACCAGGCTGTGAACCTGGAGGGCTGGTTTTCTAGTCCCCTGTCATTTAAACTCCCCCAAACAGTCCTACAATACAGTCAATACACTTGAGTATCCACTTTTTAATTAACAAAATGTGTTAGACCACAGCTCAATCATTTATGCTTACTCAATTACATCTCTCTTTTAATTTCCTAAATTCATGGGTAATGCTAAGCAATACAGTGGATGACCTGTGATGCATTTGGTGATGAATTAAAAGTAAGCCTGGCCCTTTTCTTTTATGGCATACCTAATTCTTATTTGTGGATGAATCACTGATACTAATCAGGCTGCTTGTGATAGATTTACTTTTTATAAGTAGAAATGGCTCTTCTTGGGATAATAATGGATATAGGATGCGTACCCATGCTTGGTCGTATTTTTGAGTGTTGTGTGCTTATATGCATGCCTGTTTTCCTGTGTATCTTATCAGTAGCGTGGATTGAAATAAAATAATTCTAAGACAAAAGATTGTTTGGTAAGCTTGACAAGGGCTGCAACCACGGTCATCTGGATAGGGCTGATGGAAGTAAACATTCTTTTATTAGTTGGAAGTGTGCCCATTTTCAAATTTGTTTAAAAGGAAAAGGAAATTTTCTCCTCACTGCTTATTCTATTTCTAAACATCTTGTAAAGACCTCTTTTTCATCTTTTATTACAGGTCATTATGAGGATGGCAGAAATTAGACTTTCCTGGGCATTTACAAATCTAGTGTTTTGAAAGGTATATTACTTTTTCCACTGGAAATTAATGTAATGAGAAATGTTTTACAGACACTCTAAACTATAAAAACACAAACACATTTCCTGTATGGCATACCTGTTTTCAATGGAGCCCTAGTCTCTGGGTAGATCTATTCCTCCATGGCCCTGACACTGTGGCCTCTGCCTTGACAGCTTGCCAGCTTTTCTCCCTGGCTCACTTTTCTCCTAAGTGGTCTTTGAACTTATCTTTGTTCCTTTTAGTCTGCCTTTCTTTCTTGCTTCTTTTCTCTAACTAAGATACTTCCTTATTAACTTGTGTTCAGATATGAATAACTGACATTTTTCTTTTAGATTTGCCTTGAGATATTTCTATTCTTCGTGGTTTCGTATTATTCTTTCACACTGAGGACTCCTAAATCTATACACCTATCATTGGTTTCTCCGTCTACATCCAACTCCTTGTTGGACTTGCCCATTTGGAAGAGCCACAGGCTAGTCAAGCAATGTCATTTCTGACTTGTTTTCCTGACCTCAGGGGCATCATCAGTAACCCTGGCCAGATGACATGAAAGTCTTTCATTCCATTTCTTACTCCCCACCTTACCCCATGCATTCCAGATTCTAGAAAACTTCAAGTGTATCCCTTTACTTGAAGGTCACTCTGAGCCTGGGTTCATTCCTCAGGCTATCTTATATCTTTCTCATCTTTGTCTGACAGAATGTTGTACCCAGTACCTCAGATAGATTTAACAAATAAATAAGGTGTCCTTCTTACCTTCAGGACACTTGCCAACAAGTAGGGTCTATAAATCATATGCACTAATAATAATAACAGAAACAATAATGATTAAAATGTTAAATGAGTTAAATGATATTTTGACATAAGTTAGAAGTCAAAATCAAAGTTTTGGATGCCTTCCTCAACCCTCATATCTTGCTGACTTCACAATTTCAATCTCTATTTATAATGACATGCATATTTAACAAATTTATATAGTTTTATGCCAAAGTTGCTCAAAAAGGGACATGTGATTCATTGCATGCCGTTATAAAAACATGGGGATGAATGCCAGAAGAGTATAAATAAACTGTCAGAATTTAGAGGCAGAAGCATAGTGGCTGGAATGAGCCCTGGAGCATGAGATATTGAATATTTTCTCCAGTGATACTTTATGACATGGAATATGAGAGTAGAGAGGAGCTTTGGAGTCCGATAATCAGGTGAAGGAAATCATGGACAACCCCAAATAACTGTTAATTGCAAGCACAGTAAAAACTGTATTTATTCTTAGAATTTAAATTGTGTTTAGCAAAACTTATATAATACTCTGCTCTAGGCACCACCTGAAGTGGGTACCATGATCCTAATTTCACACATGAGTAAACCGAGTGAGGTATAGAGAATTAAGTCATTTGCACAAGGTCATACAGTCATATTTGGTGGAATCAGGCCTGTATTGTGGTGTCTAATACAGACTAAGTATTATATGGGTATTGTTAAATAAAATTTAAATTGCAAAAATAAATGCAGTTTGGTACTTGGATATGTAAGATAATATCATTATTCTTAGGGAATACACATTGAAATATTCAGGGGTAAAGGACAGTGGTATGGAAATTACTCTTAAGTGGTTCAAAAAGTTGTGTTAATGTACACACGCACGCACACACACATAACATGTAGATATATATTTACATGGGTAGGTAGGTGGACGATGAAAAAGGAAATGAGGTAAAATATTGCCCATAGGTGAATATAGCAAAAGGGTATATGATATTCGTTTTGTCATTTTTATCTTTTTGTAACTTATTCCCATATGTGATGTCTATGTTTTATTATGTGGGCCCCCCAAGTGAAGACCTTTAAATATGTAGATGTTTTTCACAGACTTATAGAAATTTTTGTTTATCTGCATGGTTTATTATTTTCCTTTTTAACCTGACTTATTCATAAACTAGTCTGCCCAAGATAATAAAAAGTTGATTATACCAGTATTAATTAAGAATGGATGATATTCAAAATATCTAAATACTTAACAACCAGTAGGGCTCAGGCACTGACCAATCACACAACAGACACTTACTGGGTTGTGTTCATCTGGCTAACCTGAGAGATCAGGAGCCAGGTGTCCAATGGTACAGTGAGCTGAGGTGGTGTGTGCTGGTGGACAGTTAGCTATGATATTCCTACTTTGAAGAAAAGAAACATCTTATCTTTAAGGATAAGATGAAAGATAAGAATGAAGATAAAAGAATGGATGAGATTTAGGTGGTTAGATAGCTTTAAGGTCTTTGTTGATAACTTTATGTGGTTCTAAACCTACATTTTTTCCATGAAAGTACTTTTTCTTCCCCCAAGTTGCTGCCTCTTTTTGTAGAGAGCCAAGTTTGCTAGGCACTTTACATGTGTTACCTTTTATATCAGGGATAAGAATATCTGTTTTACAGATGAAGAAATTGAGTCACAAAGTGGTAGATAATTATGAAAATACTTTTAAATTTAGAGAAGGTTTTCTCATTGCTAACAAAGTAAATTCTATTCCAGAGGATCTAGTTTTAATAAATAATTTGGTCTATTTAGTCTAATACTGTATTAATTATGCAACACATTTATGCATATATACTATATATACTAATTATATACACAAATAAAATGTATAACATACCTACAATATTTATACACTAGATATGAAGAAATTTCTCTCCAGCATAGTCTTAAAAATTGGCATTTTCATAAGCAGTGTGTTAGAGCTATTTCCCAAAATCTTCTCCAAACACTTGGCAGTTTTGTTGTCTGCAATCTGGTAGGTGTGGTGTGGAAATTTTTCTTTAATACCTAAACATTTTCAATGCTAGAAAGGGCCTTCAAAATCACCTATTTCAAATCTTCATTTTCAAGTGGACAAATGAGTCTGTTGGAATCCAGTACTTGACTTCCATCCAGTTTTGTTCCCATTCTAATATGCTACAAACAGCGATCAGTGATCTTATCTATCTAAATTGCTTCATACAGTGTTTCTAAATTAAACTTTTTACAAATCGTTCAGTGCTAATTTTAATTTGAATTATTTGTCTGAGAAAATATTATTCAGAAAAATAGAAGTTGGTATTTATGATTTAGATCAGCAAATTCTTTCAAACTATCAATATTAAAATTGTTCTCTAACCTGATTGTAGGTCATTGTGCAATTAAATTATTTACTCATTGAATTGAAATTTTAGTATTTACAGTATGCATTACACTCTCCAGGACTTTCTCTAGTTTTGCATTATTAACATGGATAAAATTAAGTATTAATTTAGAACATTCTGTAAAAAATTTATAACATTCTATAATTTAGAAGCATGTACCATAACTCAAATGTTATCACTGTAGCGGGTAATGACTCTGGAAGTAAAATTGAATTCTATAGATTACTTTAGTCATTCAAATGTGGTTTTACTAAAACCATTAAATGTGCATGAAAACAACCTTTAAATGTGGATAATTTGAATACTTTCTTCACATTTTAAAATGTTAGTTCTATTTTTCCCACTACCCTCCAATCATCATCTTTAAAAAAAAGCAATTAACTTTAGAATACGTACTTGAAATTACCCTAGGGACCTAATTCTGAAGAAGATTAAACAAGGATAATAGAAGGGAGGCAGGGTAGTTTTGTATTTCCCATGAGCTGATGCCTGATTTTCCTCAGGTCTTCATTAGATTTACCTTATGCTTCTTGGCATCTGGGTTGGTGCTTATTTCCAAGATTTTATTAAGATAATTAATTATGCTGTTGTGTGTGGACTTTTAATCTGAACTTCATTATTTTTTTCAATAATCGTTTACTCTGAATTTAGAATGCACAGCAGGAAAGCCAAATTAAAGGGGCCATTATAGAGCAAGAGGTGCAGAATGATTAAGAAGCTCTAAAAAAATGAATTCTGTACTAAAACATTTTTTAAAACCATTAAAGATTCCATCTCTCTCTCTCTCTCTCTCTCTCTCTCTCTCTCTCTCTCTCTTACTTATTTTTTGATCCGGGATTTGTTTGTGTCCTTTAACCACACAGGAGATGATGTCAGATGACAGGAGAGTGTTATAATGTCTACATGAATTATCGTAATGGGTTACAGACTTGAGACAGGCCACCATGATCTCACCAAGGAAATGAGGTTAATACAGATTCATATGTTGGAAGCATACAGTCTGGAGCTGTACTAGTGAGTCAGAGAGTAGATATCTAAATTTGAGTTCCTACCACCTTCCTATTTCTAAAATACTTATTCATCAATATCCCATAAACTATATTTGTTTCAGAAATTCACTGACATAGAATTTTATTTTTAGTGGGTGAATAGGGAAATTATTCCTTACTGTATTTTTAAAAATCTCTCCATTATTTTGCATTTTTGACCTAAGAAGTACTTTCAAGAGTTAAAGTTTTATTATTTTTATGTTTGCACTTTTGGACCTGTGTGCATGTCTGGTTAACCGGATATGTCACTGTACCAACAGTGATCCACTATGGGTCTTAATGGTGCAACAGTGAGCACTGGTTGAGTGGAAGAAAAGAGAAAATTATTTATGATTGGTGGGAAATGGCATGATGGTATGGAGAAGGTTTTTGCTTCTTAATACTTATTCTACCTTGAACTGGCAAGTTTAAATTTTAAGAAAAGTTATCTCTGTAGAAGTTACACTTAGAAGGTATCCTGTTCAATAATTTTGCATAGAATAAAAATAGCATTGCCAAAGTAGTAGGCAATCCAAAAGAGCTCAGCAAAGACAATTTATGTTACTCACACTAAAATGAAAGTTGCTTTTACTTTCTCTAAGACTAAGTTAGTCTGGACTGAATTAACTGCTGCATGCATACCCAGTGGAAACTTAATTATAAGATACTATTAGCTGACCATCTTTTAATCTTTATGTCTTTAGTCATTTATGCTTAAAATACTTTCAAGTGGAATTGTCCCATCTGAAAACATTTTACTTTAAAACAGATAAGATAGTATAAAATGTATTTATTATGTGGTTAAATGTATATGTTTGGAGCATGTATGTTATTTTTGATATTGATTAATAATCATTTATTAATTTTGTGACTTATCATTAACAGTCAAAACAATGCTTTATCATCAGCCCCACATGATTATCTTAGCCTAAAAAATTCAACAGCTAGATGATGGAAAACACGTTCTTCTTGTTCCTTAAGGCTGCTTTTCATGTGAACCATAAATAGAAAATCTTAAACAGATAGCTGAGGGTTTTAAGATTAGGCCAGCCTAAAGATGAAGATAACACATCAACATGAATTTCCAAAAATAACTGAGCAAAAGAACACATGAAAAACGTAGGGTTCTTTTCCCTTTGAAAGTCTTTTGCTTATCACCCTGAATTGGAATATGTGCTATCCCTTTTTATCAGGTGGAAACTAAAGCGTAGGATTTGGATTGTTCATTTCCTTTTTAAATTGTCTCTTTCCTCACCTTGTGCATCTTATCTTTAAAAAAAAATCCATTTCTGAGAAATGGATAACTGATTTCACTTTCCGTTTATAATGGTTTCTAAGTTGTACAGTTTTCCATGTGTGGCATCCAACTTTGTTAAAGCATGGAAGAGAGGGAAAAGTCTGTAAGACAAGGATGTTAGTGTAACTTGAACAGAAAGTTGTAAAAGGGCATAGTCCACATTCTGAAAGCACTATATATCATACGGTCTTCTGGTCTATTTATCTCAGAAGGCTGGTACCTTTTTATTTTGCCTGGTACCTTATAATAGTGTCTCCCAACCTGATATCTCAGGTAACATAATTAACCAACTATGATACCTTTGGTTTTTTGCTAATTAATAAGTTTTGTAACACTCTCTGGTTTAATGTCACACTGACTTTTCTGATACATAATGAAAAGATGCTTATTGGCCTATCTAGCCTAATATTGCTATGTTCTGGTCAAATTTCAATCCTGTAAATCTCCTCTATTTCTCTTTGGTTTTCTGAACTTTGATCTTGCCAGGTTTGTGGGTTTCTCATCAAATGCCCAGGGATTTTGAATGAGAACTGGATGTATAACTGGGTTTGCACTTGTTGAATACCAGCTATGAGCTGGAGCCTGGGGTGCTTAACACAATACCAGACTTTGCCTTCAGGTCTGGGAAAGAGCCATCTGCCAATACTAGGAAAGAGGTAGAAGAGTAAGAGTGAAATATCCTCATTTCCCTTCTCCTCATCCTTACACTAAATATGGAAAATTGGGGGAGACATCAAAATGACAGCAAAAAAAGGTTAAATCATTGTGAAAAATTAGTAAACGAAAAACATTGGAGCTGATCAATGATACTGTATATGAGCGAAGAGGGAACGCCTCACAGATTAATTTATTACTTCATGAATCAAGAAGTTTTTAGAAAAAGTTTGCTTCTCCATAAAAGGGCATTATGTACATCAGGAAGAATGTTCCGACTTAAGAGAAAACCATATGTGGCTAACAGTGGAGAGCGATGACATGAACAATGAATGCACAGAATTAAAGCTTCACTAGAGTGGTCAAAAGCAGAGTTGGCATCACAGGAAACTCAATCAGTTAGGTGGAACTGACATGGAGAAGTGCTCCGAGAATTCAGTTCACTTAAGTAAAAGCAACAAAAAAGAGAAAGAAAGCAGGCTTTGAAGCAAACAACAGATTTCCAGCCTACAAATGGTAATCATTTCCCCAAATCATTTCCCCAAACTTGAAAAATAAGACATGAGATGGAAGATTTAGAGGAGCCAGTATTTATAAGCAAATAAAGTGAATGAAGGTGCTGTTAGCAGAGGTCCCAGAAAATTACATTTACTATAAGAAATTAATTATACAAGAATTTGAGGTAAAACATTATTTATGGAAGTTATAAAATGATATTCTTAATTATAAATCACTAAAGACAGTAAGGAAATACCTGTCAATATAATTCTTTAAAGTAGAAAAGGGAATTCAATGATTACATACTTTTCCATGAAGCTACACAGATATGAGAAAGTACATATATTTTTAGATATGTAATATTTAAGAAAATATACTGTTCATGTAACATTTAGGCAATCATTGCTTAAAAAAATTCTAAATGACTTAAAGTACAAACTAGCAAGTTATATTAGAAAAGGTCTGCAATCACTGGTGAATAAAAAATATTACTCCTTAGGAGGAAATAGGATACTATTTATGACTGTAAATAGTTGTAATTAAGAAAATAAAATAATACAAAATATAAACATTAAAAAAAGACCTTTAAAGGGTCAAAGAGACAGAAGCCATAAAGGTAAGACAGAAAAGTGGGTGAAGCAAAGGGCTAAAAGTGGGTGAAGCAAAGGGCTAAATATTTATCTTGCACTATAAGTAGAAAAATATATTTTAAGAATTTACATTGATATCATTAGATAAATTCTTTTTAGAAATATTTGTGAAAAATACTTGAAAGCATACAATATTAAAAAACCTAGATCAAGTATGATAAATTAGAGGGACTAGGCTAAAAATGTACCCATAAAGTTTAGCAAATTCGGCAATGATGGAAAATGACTTAAATTCTTCTTTAAATAGAAATAATCTAATATTATTAAATAGAATTCATTTATCTGCTAATACAATTGGCAGCAAAAATTGAAATTACTTTAAATACTAATAAGAAAAAGCCATATATAAAC
Source organism: Pseudorca crassidens (assembly GCF_039906515.1). NCBI lineage: Eukaryota > Metazoa > Chordata > Mammalia > Artiodactyla > Delphinidae > Pseudorca > Pseudorca crassidens. Next base: position 15,245,053 of record NC_090299.1, read on the forward strand.
TGAACTCAAATAAAAGGGATTTTCATATTAATTTTAAAACATTGGATTTAAGCTGAGAAAACTCTAAATTTCATTTCATGTGAAAATCACTGATTATATTAAAATTTAAAGTGATATTATTATATCTTTTGTATAAAAAACATAGCAGCAGGAAAAATATTGTTAAACAACCATAATCAATAGAATTTTAATTAGTAAATCTTAAACATTATTATCAGTATGTCAGACCAAGTAGTTGGCAGAATCAATAAAGAAATGGATAATTTGAGTACAGATAGAATAAAATGCATCATGTTGCACACTTTGCAGGTGTAGAATATGCTTTCTATTCAGGTGTCCATTTAATATTTTAGGTTGATGATCTTTACTGACAAGGACATTCCCAATAAGTACAACAAGGAAAAAAATTTTAGGGTTCTATTTTCTGATGAAAATATAATAAAAATTAATTTAATTAATTCAGCTGTTAAAATAATTACAGCTATTGGATCAAAAAGAACTAATATATAAATTCCAAAGTAATACAATTACCTTGAATAAAATTATAAGAATATAATAGAAATCTACAGAATTCAGATTTTAAAAAATTACATCCTTTATATGTAAATATAAAACAGAAATATTTGAACCAAGCCATAATATCAACATTTAATAAAGTATAAAACACAGTTAATCAAAAAGGAGTTAAAGTAAAAAATAATGAATATATATGAATTATAAATGAAATATATACATTATTTTTAATAAAATTCTTTTCCATAGCACACACACTATATATTTTATATTACAAAATTAATTATCAGAAAACTATATAAAAATGAACAAAACCCACTTTTTCTTAATATATTCTTGAAACCAGAGAGGAAAAAATAAAGAGGCAAATGTTCAAACTCCTGAATGTCTTTTTCTCTGTCAGTATGGCAGAGGATAAGGAAAATCATTCTCTTTTGGATTTCATGTACCTCATAGCATATTTTCTGATATTTATCATCATATGTATGAGGGAATCTATAGTATTTCACTGATGCTAACAGCTCTCCACTATAGATGGACAGGAAAATTCCTTAGTCGCTTTATTTTATTTTATTTTATTTTTTTGTGGTACGCAGACCTCTCACTGTTGTGGCCTCTCCCGTTGTGGAGCACAGGCTCCGGACGCGCAGGCTCAGCGGCCATGGCTCACGGGCCCAGCCGCTCCATGGCATGTGGGATTTTCCCGGACCGGGGCACGAACCCATGTCCCCTGCATCGGCAGGCGGACTCTCAAACACTGCGCCACCAGGGAAGCCCCAGTCCCTTTATCTTAACTTTCATTTTTTCTCTCCAGCAATGTGAGTGCAAGTAGTTTGTTGAAAGTTAACCCAGGAAGCCCCAGCAGGAGAAAGGGGAATGAGACAAAGAACTGAAAGAATACACGATAGAGTGTATTAACGAGATGCTACCCTTGTGGGCAAATGAAGCTTTGACCTCTTGGAGACTGCCCACGCAGTAAAGAATGCTTCTGGAATCACCCCCACTCAAGGAGAGTGGAAGCTGGGGTATTTATTCTTCAATTCCCATCATCAATGGCTAAGACTGCCAGGATTGGGAGGGAGTTAACTCCCTAGCACTATGGAACTGCCCCTTGCTGAGAGAAGGCCCTGGATGAAGAGTCACAGGTACAAGTACTGGACACTAGGTCTGAGGGGATACAAACAGAGCAACTACAGTAGGAGATCTTCCACATACACCTCCGACCACTACTGAGGAATCTTTTTACACAAAATGATTCTGATGAGGCAGCAAATTGACATCAGTAATACAATATCTGAGTCATAATTAAGTACTATGGATGGCAAGTGAAATATTACTCTTGGAAAAGATGAACTGCTGAACTTTTTAAAAATAGGAAGGAGATCAATATAATTAATACAGAAAGAGTTTTCTCTGGACATGGGTAAAAATATTCAAAACTGAGCAGACGTGTTAACATAGAAAGGTGGGATTAAATGAGAAATTTTTATAGTCTATTTATATGGAAAGTAATACACAGATGTTGTTTCAAGTAAAATGTTGTAAATTATTTCAAATTACACCTAGGCTCAATTTTAGAATAGTGATTTGTAATGGAAATTTAAGAGACTGCATTTTTTTAAACAGATACTTTAGAGTGTTAAAATTTTAGTTTTTTAAATATATATTTCTCCACACTTCTTGAAAAAATAAAGCATCTTTGTCTATGTTAGAATATAAAACACACCATTTGTGTTTGTTATGTTAGAATTTTTTTGTCTACTTCGTCTATGTTAGAATTTATGTTAGAATATAAAATACACCATTAAGCAAATGTTTCAGAGTTCATTAATTAATTGTTTAGTTTATGATTAAAATATTTTTAATGACATTTAATAACTGGAACACAAAAAGTGGTTGGTGCACACTTTTATTATTTGCTATGGAAAAGCAACTTATATATTTGATTGAAACTCCTTGTTTTACTTAAGAAATGTTATGTATTAGAAACCTACAAAGTTATGCATTATTTTCACTTTTACTTAGAATCAGTTAAACTTATTTATGGTGGGTCAAGTAGAACCACATTTTAAAGATGGGATACAGAACTCCTGACTATCGCAGTTTTATCATGGGATTATTTTTAGGTGTGACTGGAAATCCTATGTTCTATACTTGTTATAATTAGTATAATGCATCCATACATTTTCTTTCCATCCTAACCTCCCTCACTTCCCCTCCCCTCCCCGTCTACTTCCCTCCCCTCTCCCTCCCTCCTTCTCTCCCTTCCTTCCTTTTTAAGTGGGATTTTCTGAAATACTTAGCTCCATTTAGATTTCTTATTTCAAGTCCAGTGTAAATAGTTGCATATATTTTATCTAACACTGAGATTTTTGTAGCATACATTGTGTAACGCAAATTTGTATAATCCCCAAATTCTGAATTATTCCATCTTTTTAACTCCACTTTGTTTTTTCTTCCATTCAGGAAAGTGTATGGAAATTCAATCAAGTAAGGGTGACTTAATTAAAGAAAGAAAATTTTACAAAATCCAATTTCTTGTTGCTCAGGCTATTTGTCTCAAAATAGCCTTCAATATTCCTCAAATATTGTCAACACTTTGATCTATGATCCGTTCTAGAGGCAACTTCCTTGTTGCCATACTGAATGTTATTGTTCAGAATCCTGAAGGAATAAGTATCTATTCTTAATCACCCTCAAGATTTTGTTTGCTTTTTATCCATCTTTGCTTGTATGGTTAATCTTAATGGAAATTACTTTGCTCTTTCCCAACTTTGCTTTTTCTTGGTTAAGTTTTTCAACAGAACGATGAGGCAGGGTGAATCAGGTGTCAAACAGACATTATTCAATTTTACTATTATTGAAATAGTATTGAGGGACTTCCCTGGTGGTGCAGTGGTTAAGAATCCACCTGCCAATGCAGGGGACATGGGTTCAAGCCCTGGTCCAGGAAGATCCCACATGCAGCAGAGCAACTAAACCCGTGCGCCACAACTACTGATTCTGTACTCTAGAGCTCATGAGCCTGCATGCCACAACTACTGAAGCCTGCACGCCTAGAGCCTGTGCTCCGCAACAAGAGAAGCCACCACAATGAGAAGCCAGTGCACCACAAAGAAACGTAGCCCCAGCTCACTGCAACTAGAGAAAGCCTGTGCGCAGCAACGAAGACCCAACGCAGCCAAAAATAAATAAATAAATAAATTTATAAAAAGAAAAGAAATAGTATTGAAATATATCCACATGAACAACTGTCACGTTTCTGGATTCCTGATTATGATTAAGAATAAGTGAATTTGTGGGCTTCCCTGGTGGCGCAGTGGTTGAGAATCTGCCTGCTAATGCAGGGGACATGGGTTTGAGCCCTGGTCTGGGAGGATCCCACAGGCCGCGGAGCAGCTAGGCCCGTGAGCCACAACTACTGAGCCTGCGCATCTGGAGCCTGTGCTCCACAACAAGAGAGGCCGCGATAGTGAGAGGCCCGCGCACCGCGATGAAGAGTGGCCCCCGCTTGCCACAACTAGAGAAAGCCCTCGCACAGAAATGAAGACCCAACATAGCAAAAATAAATTAATTAATTAACAACAACAACAACAAAAAGAATAAGTGAATTTGTGACTTTTTAAAAAATATGCTTGCTCTGACGACTCTAGATTTTTCCTCAGAAGAAAATTCTACTGTGCAAGTTACTGAGCCTGGCTTAATTCAAACTTTAGTATTCTAACTGGACTATGTTTCTCTTCTAATGGCATCTGTTTTCTCATTTTAAACTTTGCAAGTTTCTATAGGGCTTAGATCCAGATTCAGGATTTCATGTTTTACAGAAATTGATATGTGCTTCCTTGAAGGAAATTATTCAAGGTTAACTAAAAGGAAGACAATATTTTGTTTTCATTTATAGCATAGGAAAACTTGACTTGAAAAGAAAAAAAAAATCCTGTGTCCCTCCTCTGAGTAAGGCCTGAACCACATCTCACAATCAACCCGGGGTCCGATCAGCCTGCAGAGCTTGACAAAACTCCAAGTTCCGGGCCCTTCAACAATAAACCAAGTGCATCAAGTTCTCTGCCACTAAAGTTCACCCTCCTCTAAGACTGTTAAGACTAAATCTACTCTTTTCCAATCCCTGTTTTCATCAGTCAATGTCTAAAATATAAGCCTTTAACCATTGATTTTTTTTGCCATATCAAAATGTCACCCATAATGCTTGTACCTCTTTACTCCTAACCTAACCCTTCATATATCCCCACTATGCTGGAATTAGTTTATGACAGTCCTGTCCAATAGAAATATAATGTCAGCCCCATATAGAATTTAAATTTTTCTAGTAGCTGCATTAAAAGAAAAAGTAAAAAGAAACAGTTGACATTAATGTTAATAATATTTTATTTAACCTATTATATCCAATATTACCATTTTATATGTATTGACAGATTATGTATTACAGATTGATTACATATGTAATATGTAATGATATAAAAATACTGTATATTTTTAATATACAAAGGCTTTGAAATCTGGTGTGTATTCTACACTTACAGCATATCTTAATTCAAAGTAGCCATATTTCAAGGTGTAATAGCCACATGTACGTAATGGATACCACATTTGACAGAGAAGCCCATTAGGAACATGGCTTTTATTCTCAATCTTTCTTTGTGTATTTCCTGGATTTCAAATTTGAAGGGATAAATTTACATGACCCAGAGATGTCTTAGCATGAGACTGAACATAGGAATGAGTGAGACCATGTTTCTTGTGCAGTGGTAGATGGCAAGCAAGGCTGAAGATAGTGAATGTGGTGTCTGGGCTCCACATTTCATATGTGGTCACCTCCTCCACCGGGGTTAGGCAGTGGGAGCCGCGGACTTGTGGGAGCGGTAGCAGAAGCCACCTGATCTTTGCTTCCGCTTGGGGTCCTGTAGTTTTCTCCCAATGTCTGATTGTCTTTCACCCTATTTTTTGTTCCTTTCAATAATACTTTTTCAAGAGCTAGCCCAGGAAAAATCTCCTGAGGAAACATTCCCTGACCTCACTCACTCTCTTACCAACATATAATCTCTTCTTTCCTAAGTACTTATCACACTATTTTATAGCTGTTTTTAAAATTTCTCTGTCTTACTGAAGACAGGGATAGTCTCTTCACTATTGCTATTTTTATTGTTAAAAATTGTTTATTTAGTATCTGGCACATTATAGGTTTTCAGTAAATATTTATTAAATGAATGACTGAAGGATGGAGAGAATAACAAACATGTATGTAATCTTGACATTTGTGCCATAAACCTTTCATTAGTGTTAACATATACTTTGTATTTTCTAACTCTTGACATTGATTTTGTACTTAAATACGTATCCATAGAGATGAACTAGCCAACCATTTGTTAAAAGAAAAATGTTTACCTGCCTTTTGGTTATAGCCTCCAAATTTAATTAGCCCCAAAGAGGAACATGCCTCAAAAGGAAGTAATTCTTCTTATTAAGGAATGGTAATAAAACTATGGCCCCCAGGATCCAACCACTGTAGACCACCCAATTCCTTTCGTTTTCGTTCCCTAAATTTACTGCGACAGGAGTCTCTCTTTTAATATGTATTTCATTATGGAAAATCAACAAGATCTTTCATGAAGTGCCTTTGGATTTCTTTTTTGTTGTGTTTTGCTCTCCTGAATTGTTTGCAGAGTGTCTGCAGGATTGATTTGCAAATTGATTTACAATTTCTGGAATCTAGACAAAAAAATCAAACAATGATGGGATATGAGAAATGAGGTTTAAAGTTTAAGAGATTTAATTAATGGTTAAGGATTTGTGTTATGAATTTTGGCTTTTAAGAGAGAATTTATTGAAACCATATCTTAATTTCGGAGAAAGAGTTAAAAGGTCATTCTGAGTTCTATATAGAAATCCTACAGTCACATATTCTCTCAGCTCCAAATCACTACTGGTACTATTATAATTGGGGTAAAATTCCTAGCAGGGACAACACTGGTGAGGAGAAGGGGTGAGGAGAAACCGTGGAGAATTCATGTGGCACTAAAAGTAGAGGCATAATAAGGATTTATTGGGATATCAAGATCTCCTTTCATAAAAAATCCTTGGATTGCTTCTTTAATCAGCTTTTTGGCTATATTCTTTTTTTCCTTATTTTTTTTCAACTACTGAACTCCCTGCTTTTCTTTCTGTGGAAAATACTGATGATTTTCCTTTGAAAGCTCCCGACCCTATTTTACTGTGAAATAGAATCCAGTTTTATCCTCACACTTCTAATCATAAAATTAGCACAGACTCCTTGGTAGATATTCTAATAATTTATCCTCAGGGCAACATGAAGAAATAGATGATAAGATTTTCAAGAACTTTAATAAAACTTCTCTCTATTACTTATTAAAATATATTAATAAATAGAACTGCGCTCTGATAATTTTCACATAATTACTACATCTTTGTTTTTAAGGATCTCAATCAATACTTCTGCAGAATTCCTTTTGATTAAGCTAGGGACCTTCCTTTATTGCCCCATCCTCCCTGTCTAACCCTAGTGACACTTTTTTTTAAGGACTAAAATTTCCACAAGGGACTTTGTTGAACAATATATCTGAAGAATGTTACTGGGTGTTACATGAAAGAAGGATTCCTTGGGGGATCTCAGTTGGGTAAATGCTCTAGCACAGGTACTAATAGAATTTTCAGAGATTTTAGTATGCTGACATGCATAGAAACTCTATAAGATGAAAAAGAGTATTGAGCATTTTCCCAACTGACTTAACTACAGGAGGATCTTGCTTTTTGCTTTAATTTTTTTGTTTGTTTTTAAAATTTTCAACTGAAAGTAGTATTATACTACAAACACTTTTCATTTTCATTTACTTGAAAAAAATATTTCATACGTAAAAGAATAATAGATTAACTTTTAGTTTCCAAAATACTCAGGCAATATTAACCCTCATTTCTAGAGTAATCTAAATAATTCTTCAAGGATCTGTTGTGTTTAAAAAGGAATTGCATCACAGGGATAAGTCTGATCTTTCTTTTGTGGAGAGGAAAACTGGCCATGTCTCACTACTCTACACTCTGTACTCTTGTGGAAGGGGATAGAGAAGCCATAGTAAGGACTGTCTCTCTTATAATCTCAATTTACCCCTAGGTATAGTACCTTCTACTGTTATCACTCTGGTTTTTCTCAGTAAAGCAGCAGACACCTAGATATTCTAGTAGGAATATGTCTAAAATGAAATTAGCAGCAACATATCCAACCTTAGGGAGCAAAAGTTAGGAAGGTTGCCTGCAATGTCTTTGAAAGTGCAAAGAAAACAGAAAGCCACAGCTATAGAGTGGGCTACTCCCAGCACCAAAGTTTATGTGGGACATCTCCCCAAACTGAGGGCAAAGCACTGGAGAATCTGCCTTTTTCCAGTGTCCATGTGACTTTTCACAATGCCCACAGAAAATAATGGTGTTTTCTTGTCTTTTGTCTTTAAAATAATGTCTTATTGGCCAAGTCTAAGCAAACGTGCTGGCAAGTGAGTCTGTAAAATATTTGTGGGCTTTAAGGCTCTACAGTCGAGGAGAGAGCTTAGAAGGAAGGATGGAGAGAGAACCTGAGTGACAACAACAAAAAATATCTAGTATACCCAAAATGTAGGTAACAAGTAGAAATATATAAGGTGGCAGTTATATTGAGCAGTTACTGTACGTTCAGTGTTGGAGGAAAGGGAGAAAAATTACAAAGAAAAATGATGTTCCTTATTCCACTAATTGGTATAATCAATTATCAGAAAGGATCATATAAATAATTGGTTCTTGAAGTATGGTTTCTTGCTCAGCAACAGCATCACCTGGGAATTTTTAGAAATGAAAAGTCCTGGGCCACCCCAAACAAACTGAATCAGAAACTCTGGGAATGGGGCCTCGAAATCTGTGTTTTAATAATCTCACCAGATATTTCTGAAATACACGAAGTTTTGAGAACCACTGGTATGAAGTTTCTGAAGAGAGTATTCCATGAGTATTACTTCGATTCTAGGAAGGGTAAAGAATGCTTGAAGTTTTATAAACTCTTAGTAGAGGCTAAAATGACTGAGATTCTGTCCAAGAATATCTGGGTAGAGCTGAGAAATTAAAAGGAAACAAGCCAGCTGAACTTTGCATTTTGTGGCGTATTAGTGTAAGAGTAGGAAGACTGGTGTCTGAGTTACCCAAAATGAGTTGGCACTCACAAAAAAAAGACATTAAAAGGAACCAATGTAAATGATTCTAGTTTTTATACACCCACTCCATGTAAAAATGGATAGGGTGTGGGGCATGATACAGATCAAACCACCTGAATGGCTGGTCCAATTCCCTGGTCCTCTTCAATATTCATGCATCCTGAGCAACAGTGCAGAGCTTCAGACACCTTCTCTTCTATGTTTGATCCACTGTAAGTTCCCTGCATTAACCCTTCCTCAACTCTAGAAAAGCACCCTGCACTGCGGGATCATGGGGTTGTGAAAACCAACTTTGCAGCCATGCTAAGGCTAATTATGGTAAAAAGCAATGCTTTTTTACTTCCAAAAAGGGGTCTCTAACTTTCTTTCACCATTCCTCATTTTAAAAAGTTAAAAAAATCCAAAAAACAGTTATTGGCTAACAAAACTGAGGGAGTTTGAACTCTTACCATGCACAAAGTAAAAACAGGTTTTCAAACTGCCTTTTTAAATTTAAATATTGCTTCTGTATAAGAAGATTTTCCGAAATCATCTAGCAGGTAGCTCAAGGCAGGGTTACTCTAGCAGCCATCCTTCCCTGGGGATTGAAAGGAATGACTTCTGAAACCAGCCATTTCTTAGCAAATCATATAAAAACCTCACTGGAGAGTTTTGCTGCCAGGAGAAATATTTTAAGCATCCACTGATGAAACCTCTAAGACAATAAAGAGTGCCAGATGCTTCAGATTTGGGTTTTAAAACTGCTGATGTCCACATCTAGCCTAAACATGCTTTATCCAATCTTGAAAAACTAATGTAGTGCTACATTCTTTCATGTGAGGTAATGTCGTTTTGGAGAGATTTCCTTTCCTGCTAATACAAATCAGAAGGGTGTTTGTATAAAGCAAAGAAAAACAAAAATAAAAATATAACATCCTGATTTATATTGGAAAGAAGTAGAGAAGGTATATGTGTTGGTGGTGATGGGGGTTTAAAAGGTAGGGAGGGAGTGAAGGGGGGGGAGAGAGAGAGAGAGAGAGAGAGAGAGAGATGCATAATACATGTACTGTATTCTGAAAGAAGAGAGTTTAGTAGTCGCTCAATATATTTGATTTTATGTCTAATAATCCTATAATTGAATGCCCTCTATTAATCAGAGCCAAAGTAGACAAAGGGAGATATTAAATTTTTGTCATGGATCAGGCTTTTAAAAAGTAGCTCTTATTAAATTGCTATACATATAGGAACTTTTGGGAAGTGATAGAACTGCTCTGTATCTTGATTGTGTCTCTGGTTGCATGAATACATGCATTTGTCAAAACTTACAGAACTGTACTCTAAAATGGGTGAATTTTACTGTAGTAAATTTAATATTAGTAAGAAAATTGCTGTATATATTTTAGACTGCTGAGAGATTAATCATTGGTCTGAGCATCTCAGAAGTTGTCACTAAAGCAAATTAATTTTATAAATTATTGAATTAAATAGTGTAAGAAATATGTTGAAAATTAATGCTAAGATCAAGAACATCTATTAGAAAAAAATTACACTGAAGAAAAATAATACAAGTAGCTTAACTTAGCATGGACTATATGTGGAATGTTTGATTTAACTTCCTGGAGTTTTATTCTGCATGTTCATGTTTTATTCTTCATGAAGAACATGTTCTTCATGTTCCTCCAAAAATCTAGACTCACCTTCATTTATAAAAAGAGGCAAATTATCAGGCAAGGTGGGGGCTCTGAGAGTGGCTGTACTTTTACTCCTGCACTCCAGGGAGCTCAAAGGGAAAAACACCCTGAGAGAGAGACTGCAAAAGAAAGAAACCCCAATAAAGGTGGAGGCCTAAGCTCTCCTTCAACTCCTGTTTTCTGCCTGTGACCACCCGGGTGATTTTCCACATGGCCCTGCATGGCGTGCCCTACTGCCCCTCCTCTCTAGGACTTCCGCGTGGCTAACAGGATCTTGGTGCTCTAGCCGGGTGTCAGGCCTGAGCCTCAGAGGTGGGAGAGTCGAGTTCAGGACATTGGACCATGAGAGACCTCACGTCCCCACATAATATCAGTTGGCAAGAGCTATCCCAGAGATCTCCATCTCAACATTAAGACCCAGCTCCACCCAACAGCCAGCGAGCTCCAGTGCTGCATGCCCCATGCCAAACAACTTGCAAGATAGGAACACAACCCCACCCATTAAGAGAGGCTGCCTAAAATCATACTAAGTTCACAGACACCCTGTACACACCAGTAGATGTGGTCCTGCCCACCAGAAAGACAAGATCCAGTCCCACCAGAATACAGGCACCAATCCCCTCCACCAGGAAGCCTACACAGGCCCCTGAACCAATCTCACTCACTGGGGGCAGACACCAAAAACAATGGGAACTAAGAACCTGCAACCTGCAAAAAGGAGACCCCCAAAACAGTAAGCTAAACAAAATGAGCAGACAGAGAAATATTCAGCAGGTGAAGGAGCAAGGTAAAAACCCGCCAGACCAGACAAATGAAGAGAAAATAGGCAGTCTACCGGAAAAAGAATTCAGAGTAATGTTAGGAAAGATGATCCAAAATCTTGGAAATAGAATGAAGAAAATACAAGAAAGTTTAACAAGGACCAAGAAGAACTAAAGAGCAAACAGACAATGATGAACAACACAGTAAATGAATTAAAAATTCTCTAGAAGGAATCAAAAGCAGAATAACAGAGGCAGAAGAACAGATAAATGACCTGGAAGATAAAATAGTGGAAATAACTACCACAGAGCAGAATAAAGAAAAAGAATGAAAAGAATTGAGGACGTTCTCAGAGACTTCTGGGACAAAGTGACATGCACCAGCATTTGAATTCTAGGGGTCCCAAAGAAGAAGAGAAGAAGAAAGGGACTGAGAAATATTTGAAGAGATTATATTTGAAAACTTCCCTAACATGGGAAAGGAAATAGTCAATCAAGTCTAGGAAGTGCAGAGTCCCATACAGGATAAAATCCAAGGAGAAACACACCAAGACACATATTAATAAAACTATCAAAAATTAAATACAAAGAAAAAATATTAAAAGCAGCAAGGGAAAAACAACAAATAACATACAAGGGAATCCCCATAAGGTTAACAATTGATCTTTCAGCAGAAACTCTGCAAGTGTGGCAGGATATATTTGAAGTGATGAAAGGGAAAGACCTACAACCATGATTACTCTACCCAGCAAATATCTCATTCAGACCTGACAGAAAAATCAAAAGCTTTACAGACAAGCAAAAGCTAAGCGAATTCAGCACCACCAAACCAGCTTTACAACAAATGATAAAGGAACTTCTCTAGGCAGGAAACACAAGAAAAGGAAAAGACCTACAAAAACAATCCCAAAACGATTAAAAAATGGTAACAGGAACATACACATTGATAACTACCTTAAATGAGAATGGATTAAATGCCCCAACCAAAAGACATAGACTAGCGAATGGATACAAAAACAAGACCCATCGATATGCTGTCTATAAGAGACCCACTTCAGACCTAGGGACACATACAGACTGAAAGTAAGGGGATGGAAAAAGATATTCCATGGAAATGAAAAGAAAGCTGGAGTAGCAATTCTCATATCAGACAAAATAGACTTTGAAATAAAGATTATTACAAGAGACAAAGAGGACACTACATAATGATCAAGGGGTCAATCCAAGAAGAAGATATAACAAATGTAAATATTTATGCACCCAACATAGGAGCACCTCAATACATAAGGCAACTGCTAACAGCCATAAAAGGGGAAATTGACAGTAACACAATCATAGTAGGGGACTTTAACACCCCACTATCACCAATGGACAGATCAACCAAAATGACAATAAATAAAGAAAAACAAGCTTTAAATGATACATTAAACAAGATGGACTTAATTGATATTTATAGGACATTCCATCCAAAAACAACAGAATACACTTTCTTACAGGAAAAAAATTGTAAAAAATTAAAACACATGGAGGTTAAGCAATACACTACTAAATAACCATGATATCACTGAAGAAATCAAAGAGGAAATCACAATATACCTAGAAACAAATGAAAATGAAAACACTATGGCCTAAAACTTATGGGATGCAGCAAAAGCAGTTCTGAGAGGGAAGTTTATAGCAATATGATCCTACCTCAAGATACAAGAAACATCTCAAGTAAACAATGTAACCTTACACCTAAAGCAATTAGAGAAAGAAGAACAAAAAACCCCCAAAGTTAGCAGAAGGAAAGAAATTATAAAAATCAAATCAGAAAGAAATGAAAAGGAAATGATAGCAAAGATCAATAAAACTAAAAGCTGGTTCTTTGAGAAGATAAACAAAATTGATAAACCATTAACCAGACTCATCAAGAAAAAAAGGGAGAAGACTCAAAACAATAGAATTAGAAATGAAAAAGGAGAAGTAACAACAAACACTGCAGCAATACAAAGGATCATGAGAGATTACTACAAGCAACTCTGTTCCAATAAAATGGACAACCTGGAAAAATAGACAAATTCTTAGAAAAGCACAACCTTGTGAGACTGAACCAGGAAGAAATAGAAAATATAAACAGATCAATCACAGGCACTGAAATTGAGACTCTGATTAAAAATCTTCCAACAAAAAAAAGCCCAGGACCAGATGTCTTCACAGGCGAATTCTATCAAACATTTAGGGAAGAGCTAACACCTATCCTTCTCAAATTCTTCCAAAATATAGCAGAGGGAGGAACACTCGCAAACGCATTCTCCGAGGCCACCATCACCCTGATAACAAAATCAGTCAAAGATGTTACAAAAAAAGAAAACTACAGGCCAATATCACTGATGAGCATAAATGCCAAACTCCTCAACAAAATACTAGCAAACAGAATGCAGCAGCACATTAAAAGGATCATAAACCATGGTCAAGTGGGGTTTATCCCAGGAATGGAAGGTTTCTTCAATGTATGCAAATCAATCAATGTAATACACCATATTAACAAACTGAAGGATAAAAACCATATGATAATCTCAAAAGATGCAGAAAAAGCTTTTGACAAAACTCAACTTATACAATTTATGGTAAAAACTCTCAAGAAAGTATGCATACAGGGAACCTACCTCAATATAATAAAGGCCATATATGACAAACCAACAGCCAACATCATTTCATGGTGAAAAACTGAAACCATTTCCTCTAAGATCATGAACAAGACAAGGTTTCCTGCTCTCACCACTATTATTCCCTATACATAGTTCTGGACATTTTAGCCACAGCAATCTAGAAGAAAAACAAATGAAAGGAATCAAAATTGGCAAAGAAGAAGTAAAGCTGTCACTGTTTGCAGATGACGTGATACTACACATAGAGAATCCTAAAGATGCTACCAGAAAACTACTAGAGGTAATCAATGAACTTGGTAAAGTAGCAGGATACAAAATTAATGCACAGAAATCTCTTGCATTCCTATACACTAACGACGAAAAATCTGAAAGAGAAATTAAGGAAACACTCCCATTTACCATTTCAACAAAAAGAATAAAATAGTAATAAGCCTACCTAAGGAGGTAAAAGACCTTTATGCAGAAAACTATAAGACACTAATGAAATAATTTAAAGATGATACAAACAGATGGAGAGCTATACCATGTTCTTAGATAGGAATCAGCATTGTGAAAATGACTGTACTACCCAAAGCAATCTACAGATTCAATGTAATCGCTATCAAACTACCAATGGCATTTTTCACAGAACTAGAATAAAAAATTTCACCATTTGTATGGCAACACAAAAGGCCCTGAATATTCAAAGAAGTCTTGAGACAGAAAAATGGAACTGGAGGACTCAGTCTCCTGACCTTCAGACTATACTACAAAGCTACAGTAATCAAGACAGTATGGTACTGGCACAAAAAGAGAAATACAGATCAATGGAACAGGATAGAAAGCCCAGGATAAACCCACAGACATATGGTCACCTTATGTTTGATAAAGGAGGCAAGAATATACAATGGAGAAAAGACAGCCTCTTCAATAAATGGTGCTGGGAAAATTGGACAGCTACATGTAAAAGAAAGAAGTTAGAACACTTCCTAACACCATACACAAAAATAAACTCAAAATGGATTAAAGACTTAAATGTAAGACTAGATACTATAAACTCTTAGAGAAAAATATAGAGAGAATACTCTCTGACCTAACTAGCAGCAAGATCTTTTTTGATTCACCTCCTAGAGTAATTAAAATAAAAACAAAAATAAATAAATAGGACCTAATTAAACTTAAAAGCTTTTGCACAGCAAAGGAAAACATAAACAAGATGAAAAGACAACCCTCAGAATTGGGAGAAAATATTTGCAAATGAAGCAACTGACAAAGGATTAATCTCCAATATATATAAGAAGCTCATGCAGCTCAATATCAAAAAAACAAACAACCCAATCCAAAAGTGGGCAGAAGACCTAAATAGACATTTCTCCAAAGAAGATATACAGATTGCCAACAAACACATGAAAGAATGCTCAACATCACTAATCATTAGAGAAATGCCAGTCAAAACTACAATGTGGTATTACCTCACACTGGTCTCAATGGCCATCATCAAAAAAATCTACAAACAGTAAATGCTGGAGAGGGTGTGGAGAAAAGGGAACCCTCTTGCCCTGTTGGTGGGAATGTAAATTGATACAGCTAATATGGAGAACAGTATGGAGATTCCTTAAAAAACTAAAAGTAGAACTACCGTATGACCCAGCAATCCCACTACTGGGCATATACCATGAGAAAATCATAATTCAAAAAGAGACATGTACCACAATGTTTATTGCAGCACTATTTACAATAGCCAGGATGTGGAAGCAACCTAAGTGTCCATCGACAGATGAATGGATAAAGAAGATGTGGCAAATATATACAATTGACTATTACTCAGCCATAAAAAGAAACTAAATTGAGTTATTTGTAGTGAGGTGGATGGACCTAGAGTCTGTCATACAGAGTGAAGTCAGAAAGAGAAAAACAAATACCGTATGCTAACACATATATATGGAATCTAAAAAAAAAAAAAAAAAAAAAAAGTCACGAAGAACCTAGGGGCAAGACAGGAATAAAGATGCAGACCTACTAGAGGATGGACTTGAGGACACAGGGAGCGGGAAGGGTAAGCTGAGACCAAGTGAGAGAGTGGCATGGACATACATACACTACCAAATGTAAAATCGATAGCTAGTGGGAAGCAGCTGCGTAGCACAGGGAGATCAGCTTGGTGCTTTGTGACCACCTAGAGTGGTGGGATAGGGAGGGTGGAAGGGAGGGAGACGCAAGAGGGAAGAGATATGGGGATATGTGTATATGTATAGCTGATTCACTTTGTTATAAAGCAGAAACTAACACACCATTGTAAAGCAATTATCCAATAAAGATGTTAAAAAAAAGAAAAACAAATACTGTATGCTAACACATATATATATGGAATCTAAAAAAAGCTTCTGATGAACCTAAGGGCAGGACAGGAATAAAGACGCAGACGTAGAGAATTGACTTGAGGACACGGGGAGGGGGAAGGGTAAGCTGGGACGAAGTGAGAGAGTAGCACTGACATATACACACTACCAAATGTAAAATAGATAGCTACTGTGAAGCAGCCGCGTAGCACAGGGAGATCAGCTTGGTGCTTTGTGACCACCTAGAGGGGTGAGATAGGGAAGGTGGGAGGGAGGCACAAGAGGGAGGGGGTAACGGGGATATATGTATACATATAGCTGATTCACTTTGTTATACAGCAGACAGTAACACACCATTGTAAAGCAATTATACTCCAATAAAGGTTGTTTTTTTTTTAAAAAAAAACAGGAAAATATACTGGGTGCAAAAAAAAAAAAAAAGGGCTTCCCTGGTGGCACAGGGGTTGAGAGTCCACCTGCCGATGCAGGGGACACAGGTTCGTGCCCCTGTCTGGGAAGATCCCACATCTGTGGAGCGGCTGGGCCCATGAGCCATGGCTGCTGAGCCTGTGCATCCAGAGCCTGTGCTCCGCAACGGGAGAGGCCACAGCAGAGAGAGGCCCACGTACCGCAAAAAAAAAAAAAAAAAAAAAAGAGACAGATGACACAACACTGGCAATCTTCTTTTTGGAAATTTTTACACATTATTTAATGCTCTATTTCTGTGACATGGACAACCAATTATTTTCTGTGGATATATACACAGTTTTTCACATAGATGCCTAAATTCTGGGAAATTTGCATTAACCAGGTGATGTAAAATTATATTAGTTTCACTTTTGCAATATGCATATAATGATTTTGGATTTTTTATTTTTGCTTCTGCAGTATGCTTTATTAAGCATTTTAATAAAGTCTATTTTTAAACCTGATTGTTAAAATGAGTTTTAACATGACTATTTCCAATATCTTTAAACTTTGGTTTCCATCTCCACCCTCTCCCCTCCCGGCCAAGCCATTGTAACCTTCTAATGGGTCCCTTACTTTTCCTTGTTAAATCTTAACAATGTATTACTGGCTCTAGGCTTGTTGGCTCTCTGCAGAAATATATGCTATTTTTCAATCCTAAGTGCTTAAGGGCTTCTGGGGTCAGATAAGGGCCATGGAGGTAGAGCCAAATGAACTGATAATGTTGGTACCCAAAAGAAATCTGAAATGAAGTCTTATTATGCAGAGAGGGATGAGGTGAGAAACCAGGTTTATGTGTAGCCTTCTGTATTTGCTGTTTGACAAAGTCATCCTTTAAAAATAAAAACCCACTTTTCACTTAAAAGGAATGAATTACATCATACCACCATCTTTTCTTTCCCCTCCTTTTTACACATTTGTCCCAATACATCAATTGACCCAATTAATTAAATTTGTTTATCCAATATTGTGAACTTTTACTCCATTTTTTGTAAAATCCCTGAAAGAAGAAAATAAGCAAAATTTGTTGCTGTGATGCCCATCATTTTTAAAATTACCATTTTATTTAAAGGTGGATGAATCTTAAGGTAACTTCGAAGTAAATTGTAGTTATGTTACCAAACTGTTCCAGCCGCTCACTGCTGGAAAATCAATACCTGAAAGAGAGGCAAATGGTGGTAGAAAGGAAAGTTGCTTTTAATCAGAATGTCAGCAATCTGGGGAGATGGTGGACTCAGTGTTGGCAGAAAACCAACTGCAGAAATTCTGCTCGGCCTTGAAAGTTTTTGAAGGGAAAAGGGGAAATAATCTCAGTTAATCATTGAGACAGGAGGTCAGAGTCCTTGTAGTCTCCCACCTCATGCAGGCTCGTTGGCTTCTTGTGAAATTTGTTTAGATGTTATCTTGTTCACGCAGTTTGTTCACAAGATTACTGAAGGGGAAGCTAAGGAAGAAATCTGGTCATGTGTTAATTACTTATTCTTCATTTCTACTTCTTTGATCTATGGAAAGAATGAACAAGTTAGGCAGGGTATTGTGTGATCAAAAGATTTGAAAGGTGTGCTAGGGCCAGAGATGAGTACAGCATGGGGACACCTGATTTAAAAGTTAGTTACAAGGTAGCTTTGCTTAAATTGGCAAGAAAAGGGGTTTCCTCCTGAGAGAGGTTTCCTGCAAAGTGCTGCTTAGTTACACTGAAAAAATTTTCGGCGAATAGAGTTATCTTTTATAAATCACCATAATATGTCATCCTTTTATTTGAATAGATCTAGCATTCTTAGTTTTCAATTTAACATCAGGCCTAACATATCCAAAGTGGTGCTAACAGATAAGTTACATAAAGCCACTTGGCATGCCCAATAAAGTTTGAAGCAGTTTCCAGTTAAGTTAATAATAGGCATCTTAAAAGAGGTGAGAAATTAGAATGGGTAGAACTGCAGCAGAGAATTCTGGGAAGGTATTTTGTATGTGTAAATTCCCCCGGTAAAACTTCACATCTTACTATTACTGCAGCTACACAGTGAAGCAAATCCTTTGACTTTGAACACATTGACTTCATTTTCCTCATTTCAATTATGTTTAGATTTGGTAGTGACTACTCTTCCCACAGTAAGACTCTAGTTGAACCTAGTATAATCGACAAGAGTTTGTGGTGTTTAAGGAACTGGCAAGAAATGGAAGACAGGTTGGATTAGGAATTTGAATGGGAAGAAAATGGTTGTACTTGGTAGGAAAATGATATGATTAAGCATTTCCAGTAACCAGCATGATTTCTTCAACTAGTTGGAAATAGAAAAGGAGGGCAGATTTCCTTTATGTTATGGTCATGCTACAAAAGCAGGGGACACTCCCGCTCAAAATTGGTTCATATTGAGACTGATGGTGCCGCATGAACACATACAAAAGCATACAAAAAAGTTGATTTCTTACAAAATTGAGCTGTCTAGGGGAGAGCAGAAGGGGAGGAGCCAGGCCTGTGTTTTAACTGTGGTGTGGTGTGGGGTGCCCTGTGTTTTAACTGTGGTGCGGTGTGGGGTGCGTCTGGAGTGACAGTTCCCGTGAGCGCAGGGGCTTGCATGGCTTCCATCTCTCTCAGGTGCTAACAGAGGGAGAAGCCAGGCTTTCTTATCAGCTTGCCAGATGTAGGGCACAGACGGAATAGGGAGTGGGAAGACTTAAAAGCTGTCAGCACTCAAACATCAGAAAATGGAATCAGACTCCTCATTATGATGGAGACTGCAAATTTCTGCAATTCTGAAGTCTTATCTATTCCCTTGAGAAGGAAGTCCAGGGTTTGTTTTGGTTTGATTTGTTTGTTTTTTTCCCCCTTACCTTTCATAATAAATGTCCTCTGGATTTTTGTGTTATATTCAAAACTGAAGTCCAGTATCTTATTTACCTGCTAGAGGAAAGGAACTCCCAGCTTCTCTTTGATGCTTCTGTAGACAACTGCTGGCTTCCCAAACAGCCCTGCCTGATGAACTCCCTTTCAGGCATTGCCTTGTTGCCATTGCTTAGAGGAGGCCTGGAAACAGTGCAGACACCCAGTCCGTCTCCATCTGCAAGAACATTCATCCAGAACCTTGGTGGTTGTTACTGACTCCACAGTCATTGCTGCAGGTGACAGCTGATTTCTACAGACCTGGATGGCAATTCTCAGGTCAGAAAATTAGAGGCGTCTTGCTGGGGAAGGAGGGAAGTTCATCACAATCTCACTCAGATTTTTGTAGGCTGAGGAGACCAGCAACAATTCCATTAATGATAGAGAACGGCGTGACCATGTAGAACTGCCTACAGCAATAACTTCTCGAGGTCCTTCCAAGTTAACTTACACTGAGAACAGCTATTTATTTCAGGGCAAATGCTCACTCTGACCCTCACTGTTTTAGAGGCCCTAACGCTCTAACAGTTACTTACCTAAAAGCCCATTGTTACATTTCTCAATATCAAAGTTTTTTAGTCTCATCAGTGTGAAAAATATACTGTCTATAGTAATAATTGTCATATTTGAATGCTTCTTCAGGACACTCTAGAAATTTTGGTTAGAACAAAAAGCCAGGTGCTTCTGTTAATAGGTAGAGCACATCAAAAACCCTGCTGGTTTTTGGTTGGTAGTAAAGGTGTGGCATGGTAAGGCCTGAGTGTATTACTTTACATTAGTGGCTCCAGGTAGTATATTTGAGGAGGTGATAGTAAGAGGACATTGAGAGGAGCCCTGAAAGTGCTACACAAACCAGGCTGCCTTTCTTCCAGGGTTCCAGTTGGGTTTGGCTCACTGGTTGGCCGATGCTGTCCTCCTCTACTAAAGGCCGTAGCTCTTGATGGGGTCCCTCTCTCATAGCCACAGCTAAGCTAAGCTTTCTCTGGGTCCAGTAGCTCCTACTCTCCTTTTGCCCCTTCAGACTTCGGGTTGGTGACTCTCACTCTGTTGCTAGCCACAATTTTTGGTTTCTTTTCCCTGCCCACAGCTTTGTAAATAAACCCCTCATTCAAATCTCCCAGTTACTCTGAATTTGCCTCTCTTCTGGAAGATAGTCTGATTTCCTAAAGACAGGAAGGAGTTAGCCATGCAAAGTTAGGGGAAGGGCATACCAGGCTGTGATATCAGCAAGTGTGTTTTTGTGAAACATACAAATGTGATGAGGCAGATAATTATAATATAAAGGTGGTAAGTTAACTATGAGACACCCAGGGTTATCTTTGATGGGTGATTTTTCTTACATTGTTGCTTCACAAATATTTTTGACTACCTGTTGTTTAAGGGGATGAGCTAGGTACTGCAGCTATATTGATCCTATTCAAATGCTGCCATATTCATTCTTTTTTTTTTTTTTTTTTTTTGCCATACGCGGGCCTCTCACTGTTGTGGCCTCTCCCGTTGCGGAGCACAGGCTCCGGATGCGCAGGCTCAGTGGCCATGGCTCACAGGCCCAGCCGCTCCGCAGCATGTGGGATCTTCCCGGACCGGGGCACGAACCCGTGTTCCCTGCATCGGCAGGCGGACTCTCAACCACTGCACCACCAGGGAAGCCCCATATTCATTCTTGAATTCAAGTTTGTCAACAGGTAATATTCTTTTGGTTCTCACTTATTGGAAGCAAAAGCAGTAGCACATTTTTATGGTGGGGTCACTTTCAGAATTCCTTCCTTAGTGACAGAGCACAAATTGAGATGATTGTGTTTAGAACTTTCTATTCCTTCATGCCCTCTACACACACACACACACACACACACACACACACGTGCACACAAACACATACACAAAACACAGTTTTAATTTATTCAAAGTGCAGCTTAGTATACTTGAAAATGTCTCCAGCAAGGTCGTATAGGTTCTTTGCTGCAGGTTTTATACTTCAAAGCATATTGTAATTAGTTTGGCTTCTACTCTAATATTGCCTTTATATTGCCTTTATGAGAACATTCTTTTCTGTTTTGGAGTAATATTCTGCTTTGATATGATTAATGATAGTCCAATATTTCCTTCTCTATTTCAGTGGAAGAATATGGTTTTTCACAAAATGTCCTCATGCAATACATAGATGCCAAAATTTTGTTCCATGCAAGTTTTCATTAGATTTTAAATCAGAAAAGAAAATGTAGTTTGGGGAAATAAAAGGGAGTTCTGTTTAGTTTTGGTTTTCTCTGTGGCCTTATTTTTACAGTCACTTTTATCAGCCCTCTTCCCTATCATGAAGCTTGGGAAAGTTTGGGCTATTTCCATTGCTTTTCCTGTTTTCGTTTGGTAGATATGCATTGTAAAATAATGTCTTCTTTTAAAAGTCAAAGGAAAGAGAAAGAGAGAAGCTCTCCTGAAATTTCAATCATGTGTTTTCTAGTCTAAAGTTTAAAGATTTTACAATATTTTATCTTTGTTTAGACTGCACGCCTAAATAATTCTCTATCAATCAACTATTTTTTTGTTCACATATTAATTTTTATTAACTTTTACTAGGTGGCCTATAGGTTTTAAAAAAATTGTTCTTTCTTTTTCTATATTTATGACATATTTGTTTAGAATTCAAATCCAAGGAAGTTTACTCTGATGAATTTTGATTCTCTCACATATGAACTTGTTCAAATTCTTTTTTTTTTTTAATTTTTATTTATTTTTGGCTGCGTTGGGTCTTCATTGCAGCATGCAGCATTTCTCTAGTTGTGGCGAGTGGGGGCTACTCTTCATTGCGGTGAGTGGACTTCTCACTGTGGTGGCTTCTCTTGTTGCAGAGCATGGGCTCTAGGTGCGTGGGCTTCAGGAGTTGTGGTACGCGGTCTTAGTAGTTGTGGCTTGCGGGCTGTAGAGCGCAGGCTCAGTAGTTGTGGCACATGGGCTTAATTGCTCCACGGCATGTGGGATCTTCCCGGACCAGGACTCAAACCTGTGTCCCCTAAATTGTCAGGTGGATTCTTAACCACTGAGCCACCAGGGAAGACCCAAATTCTTGTTTAAGAATTTTATTCCTCCCCAATTAAAAGTTTGAACAAAGAAGAGGTGTGATACAGAAGACAGAATTGGATAAAGTACAAAGAAGTATGTTACATTGTATATGGAGCCCTATTATTAGTACATTAATAAAAGAACATTCTGAAATCTTATTAGGGCAGTTTTTGGTTTGTCTAATTATGTTTTACTTATACTGCTTTTTGAAAGCATGATAGGCAGAATGGTCTCCCAAAGATGTCCACACCCTAATATATGGAACCTGTGAATATGTGACATTACATGTCAAAAGTCAGAAAGATTCAAAACTTGAGATGGACTCTATTAGATTATATCTATCAACTGTCAGTTAATCCCATTATATTTTGGAAAAAGCTTGAAGGTAGTCATTTAAACATAGAACTCTCTGGAAAATTCCTGAAATGCCAAGATTTTCTGAGTCATTGGTAGAGACACTGACACTAGGTGGATATAGATTCTAGATGAACAAATATAAAATCAATAATTTTGTGTTCTGTCTCTGTGTTGGGGCAGATGTAAAACTGCCCTCAATGTTGCCTAAGGTGTTAGAGTAGCCCTAGAGCTGAGGAGAACCAAGGGAACCAAGAGGGTTTGTTTTAGTTTTTGTTTTTTGCGCATGTGTCTTGTGAGATTTTAGTTTCCCGACCAGGGATGGAAACTGGGCTCTCAGCAGTGAAAGTGCTGAATCCTAACCACTGGACCACCAGGGAATTCCTCCAAGAGGGTTTTTATACAAAATAATTCATGAGCATGCTTGGGGTTGGTGAATCAAACTCAGAAAACTGCTGGAATGGAGATTTGTGTTAGTAAATGTACTACCATCCACACACTTGCTCAAGCCATAGTTTAGAGGTCATTGCTGATCCTCTTCCTGAGCAATTCCTATCAACTCCTTTTCTGATGTATATCATTCCACTCAATGTCTCTCCATACTCACTGATACCACTCCAAAAAAAATGATAGCTAAGATTTACAATGCACTTACTATTAAGTGCTAAACCCAATGCTAAGAATATTCATGAATTATTGCAATCCTTCTACAATCTCTAGTAACCACTGTTACTATTTTTTTGACATGATAAAGAATCCAGAGAAGTAACTTGCTGAAAATTGCACAGGTAGTAAGTGCAGAGAAGGGTTTTGACAATCTCTTTCCATAGCGTACACTCAACCACTCCATTATATTCTCTTCCAAGTCCTGGTCCAAGGTCCCCCCCACCCTTCATGTTGCACTGAAACACCAATATTAGTTTCCTTCCATGGACATTTGTCTAGGAAAATGCTGCCTCTTAACATCCCTGCTTAGTTTTAGGGAATTTTCTACTGTGTGAGAATTGGTTGGAGACACTCCCCTCTGGTTTTCACTATAGAAACCAAAGGGACCCTGTTCTTCTTGTAACATCCTTTGGAAGTTTGAGTATGGGCATATGACAAAGTTCAGACCTTTGGTTGATAGCACTCAGGAGTGTGAATTTGAAGAGAATGATGCACAGAGGCAGGAAGAATTGGGGAAATGTTTATGACAACATGGAGACGTCTAGAATCCAGCAAAGATTATGAGAGTTTAGCACATTCATTGTTGAGTAACCAGTGGCAGTGGCATTTGGGAAGGCATCCCACCAGATTATATCTTTATCTTAATTTTTCTATGCTTCCTATTGTCTACCCTTTCTTGATTCCTGTTTGGCTTTTATATTTGATCCTCCAGGCTTCTGGATGATTCTGTGGGTTACTTGATATTCTTCCAAATAGTTCCTTTCCTGTGTAAGTTAAAGTGTGTTTCTAATACTTGCAGCCAAGAACCTTCATAGTCTTCCAACTTCCACTCTTGATCCACTTGCATTCTGTTCTCTCCTTGGCAGTCAGAATGGTATTTTTATTTTTTTAATTTTTTTTGCCGTACATGGGCCTCTCACTGTTGCGGCCTCTTCCGTTGCAGAACACAGGCTCCGGACGTGCAGGCTCAGTGGCCATGGCCCACGGGCCCAGCCGCTCCGCGGCCTGTGGGATCCTCCCAGACCAGGGCACAAACCCGTGTACCCCACATCGGCAGGCGGACTGTCAACCACAGCGCTACCAGGAAAGCCCCAGTATGGTATTTTTAAAATGTTAATTGATATTATTTCTCTCATTAAAAACACAATTGCGGGAATTCCCTGGAGGTCCAGTGGTTAGGGAGAATGGGTTCAATCCCTGGTCGGAGAACTAAGATCCCGTAAGATGTGTGGTGTGGCCAAAAACAAAAACAAAAAAACCCCCAAACCCAAAACCAAAACACAATTGCACTGAGAATAAAATACAAACTCTTTACCAGGGCTTACAGGCTTACAAAGTCCAACAATATTTACCCTCCTACTTTTCTTACCTACTCTTGTTCCAGTATCTCTCAGTGTTTGTCAGAGTTGTTCTCTGTTGTTAGAATACTGCCCATCACATTGTTGTATCTGTTGAATAAACTAACATGTAAAATAATAGCTGAATTTGTTATATTTTGGTTGCATACCATCCAACCTCTCCTTTCTATTACTATTCTGTTTTCTCTTCAGGTAAACTATATTGGGTATAGCCTTGGCGAGAGGTAATGCACACTTCCCACATGGGAGCAAAGTGGCCACATCCTCTTTCTATTCCCATGAATGCAGGGTGGGCAGGTAGCATAGGCTCATCCATGTAGACTTCATGCTCAGACAAGGACACGGAGATGGGTAGAGGTCATATTTTAACCAGTGACAGCAACTGTATTAGACCGGCCTCTTCCAATTGTGTGGTCTTTGCTATGTATTTTTATTGCCTCACCTTCTCAGAAGTTCTTGGTTCCTGTCAGTTTCCCAAAGCTGATACTCCAGGTTCCTATTATTTCTGTGAGACTCCGATATTTTTCCAATAAATTCAATTGTTTTGCTTAAAATATAAACACAGTTACTTGCTGTTGCTAACTACCAAGAATGTCACTTATAGCTTAGTAACGTAGGTCTTGGTGGTGAGAAACAGAAAACTCTGTCAAACTTAAAGATAAGACCAAGATAGAGTATACTTGGTTAGGTGTGTGACTGGGGAATGCAATGAGTTTAGGAGACTTGGTTCATTAATCAGAGGCATGTGCCCAGATTGTCACCTTATTCTTTTAGGAGATCTATTGTACCTCTACTGGAGGTAGTACCATGTCTATAGAAAGAGCAAATATTTTTCTCAAAAAAAATTAAGTAGACTTTGTGTTTACTAAAATGAGAGACAAATGCTTGTGTGGGGCCTTAGAGTTCTGTGTCATAAAACACCATAGAAGTGAATTATTCTGGTGATATGTAAGGACCAGTGAATGTCTAGTTATGTGTGGTTCTGCAATGGTGATATGCTATAGGTGGAGTTCATTATAAATATAACCGTATGACATTGTCACCACCCTGGAGCTCACTGTAATAGGAAATCCTACTGATACAGGGCAACTTTACTCAAATTTGACAACTCAAAATTTAATGGATTCTTTATTGGACCTCAAGCAAAACTTCTAGCTGATTATTTTCTCAAAAATTCAGTTATATTTATTAGAAGTGGGCTGAAAGTTCTTCTGCTAGAGTGTTTACTTATGTTCATTACACTGATTTCTACATTTATTTTGTTACTTTTTCTATGACCTTTTCTCTATGATCCATTCTCCACATGGTTGCCAAAGAGATCTTTATAAAACATAGGTTAGATCATGTCATTTTCTTGCTTAATCCTGCAATGACTCCTATTGCATTTTCTAAAATCAGTCTCCTAACCTTGCCCTGAAAGGACTTAACTATATTCATTACTGTACATTTTGCTTTCTATTATCCAATCACACTGGTATTCATGGAACATATCAAGCTTATTCTTATCTCTGGTCCTTTGTCACTCACCATTACCTCTGTCTAGAATGCTGTTTTTTCAAGAAGGCCTTCTTTTGGGTTGCACTTCAAATATCATCTCTTCAAAGAGTACTTGTCCACCTTCTCTAAAATACTTCTTACCCCATCATTTTCTATTTTTTGTTTTGTTTTGCTTTGTTCACAGCACTTAACATGTTCATATGCTGTATTTGTTTACTGGCTTTGTACCTCTCCCATTGAAATTTAAGCTGTCGACAAGGAAATCTGTTTATTTCATTCACTGAAGAATTTCTTGCATATAGAACTGTGCCTAGATGACTGAATAAGGAGTGTTTCATGGAAGAGCAAGGTGAAGATTAATAAATAATGCTCTACCTGTTGATGGGGTTGTGGATTTGCTACCAAGTGAGACCAAAGTAAAGTGGGAAGACAGAAAGTGGGTGTTATAGAATAATAACCACCTGAATTAGTCTACCAAATGGATCTCTGATGATGTGTTCTCCGTTTGAGTGAATGGAGCTCCCTTTAATCACTTTAGGTCTTTAGCTCCCCTTACAGCTATTCTACTTCAGAAACATCCCATCCCAACCCACATGCCTTGCTAGAAAGGAAGTGTAACCTGGAATTTAGCCAGAGCTAACTGGAGCTAGACACACAGCTCAATTAGTTCGGCTCCTCTGCCAGCTTTCACAGCCAAGTCAGTTCATCCTTTGGGCATACTGTGAAACTTTTTGGAATTACACATGCAGTGAAGTACGATTCCAAGGCAGTTCTTAAGTAAACAACTAAAATACAGAGGCATAATAATCGGTGAGAGGTAGGAACAAAAAGTAGAAGTGATTAACTGAGTAATTAGGTAGAGTCCTCACTGAAAGATGATATTTGAGCTTGAGCTTAGGGTAAAAGATGAATACAATTTAAACAGGCAAAGGAGAAAGATCAAATGCCAGGCATATGTTAAACATGAATACTGGTGAGAAATTCTTAGCGTGGATAATTGAAGGTAGTTTGGTCTAACTAAATTATGAAGGAAGGATAGAAGTCAAGAGACAATGGAGGTTGAGACTGGAAACATCATGAGAGTCCAGATTATGAAGGAGCTTGGGGGTTAAGGAATTTCAAATTCATTTTATGTGTAGCACAAAACTAATGGTGTCATTTATTGTGATGAATTTCAATCATTTTTTGTGTCTCAAGCAGGTATTTTTAATATCATTCATTCAATAAATGCATATTTATTAAATGCTTATTCTTTCATAAGCACTATGACAGTAAAGAAAAATGAAACAGTCCCTGATGTTGAAGATCATATAATGAAATAAATAACATAATGTATTTTAAGTACTGTAATAGATGGATGCACTGGGTGAACTGGAAATATTTTGGATGGAATGCTCAATAAAAGAAACCAGAGTCTATAATTGTGGTAGATTAAAGCAAATTTTTTGCTACCACTCCCAGTTATGTAGTTGTTTCTAATTTCTCTCCCCTTGAACCTGGGATGGCAATAGTGATATATAATCAATAAGTTAAAGCAGAAATGACCTTCTGGAAATTCATAAGTAAAGTCATTGACCATTCTTCCAGGCCTCTTAAGATACTAGCTCTTGGGAAAGTGTCTTGTCGGGAAGAGTAAGACGCGGAGATCACGTTCCTCCCCACAGATACACCAGAAATACATCTACGCGTGGAACAACTCCTACAGAGCATCTACTGAACGCTGGCAGAAGACCTCAGACCTCCCAAAAGGCAAGAACCCCCCCCACGTACCTGGGTAGGGCAAAAGAAAAAACTAAACAGAGACAAAAGGATAGGGACGGGTCCTGCACCAGCGGGAGAGAGCTGTGAAGGAGGAAAAGTGTCCACACACTAGGAAGCCCCTTCGCGGGTGGAGACTTCGGGAGGCGGAGTGGGGGAGCTTGGGAGCCGCGGAGGAGAGCACAGCAACAGGGGTGCGGAGGGCAAAGCGGACAGATTCCAGCGCAGAGGATCGGGCCGACCGGAACTTGCCAGCCGAGAGGCTTGTCTGCTCGCCCGCCGGAGCGGGCGGGACTGGGAGCTGAGGCTCCGGCTTTTGTCGGAGCGCCGGGAGAGGACTGAGGTTGGCGGCGTGAACACAGCCTGCGGGGCGTTGGTGCACCGCGGCTGGCCGGGAGAGAGTCCGGGGAGAAGTCTGGAACTGCCGAAGAGGCAAGAGACTTTTACGTCCCTCTTTGTTTCCTGGTGCACGAGGAGAGGGGATTAAGAACGCTGCTTGAGAGAGCTCCAGGGACGGGCGCGAGCCGCGGCTAGGGGTGCGGAGCCCAGAGACGGACGTGGCTAGGGCCGCCCAGAGCGGCTAGGGCCGCTGCTGCCGCCACCGGGAGGCCTGTGTGCGAACACAGGTCACTGGCCACGCGCCCTTCCGGGGAGCCTGTGCAGCCCGCCACTGCTGGGGTCCCGGGATCCAGGGACAACTCCCCCGGGAGAACGCACAGGCGCGCCTCAGGCTGCAACGTCTCGCCGGCCTCTGCAGCCGCAGGCCCACCCCACACTCCGTGCCCCTCCCTACCCCCGGGCCTGAGTGAGCCAGAGCCTCCGAATCAGCGGCTCCTTTAACCCCGTCCTGTCTGAGCAAAGAACAGACGCCCTCCGGCGACCTACACGCACAGGCGGGGCTAAATCCAAAGCTGAGCCCCTGGGAGCTGTGAGAACAAAGAAGAGAAAGGGAAATCTCTCCCAGCAGCCTCAGAAGCAGCGGATTAAAGCTCCACAATCAACTTGATATACCCTGCATCTGTGGAATACCTGAATAGACAACCAATCATCCCAAATTAAGGAGCCCTGTGGATGAAAGGCTCTTGGGGCTGCAGCCAGGAGTCAGTGCTGTGCCTCTGAGGTGGGAGAGCCAACTTCAGGACACTGATCCACAAGAGACCTCCCAGCTGCACATAATATCAAACAGCAAAAATTTCCGAGAGATCTCCATCTCAACGCCAGCACCCAGCTTCACTCAACGACCAGCAAGCTACAGTGCTGGACATCCTATGCCAAACAACTAGCAAGACAGGAACACAACCCCACCCATTAGCAGAGAGGCGGCCCAAAATCATAATAAGTCTACAGACACGCCAAAACACACCACCAGACGTGGACCTGCACACCAGAAAGACAAGATCTAGCCTCATCCACCAGAACACAGGCACTAGTACCCTCCACCAGGAAGCCTACACAACCCACTGAACCAACCTTAGCCACTGGGGACAGACACAAAAAACAACAGGAACTACGAACCTTCAGCCTGCAAAAAAGGAGACCCCAAACACAGTAAGATAAGCAAAATGAAAAGACAGAAAAACACACCGCAGATGAAGGAGCAAGATAAAAACCCATCAGACCTAACAAATGAAGAGGAAATAGGCAGTCTACCTGAAAAAGAATTCAGAATAATGATAGTAAGGTTGATCCGAAATCTTGGAGATAGAATGGACAATAGAATGGACAAAATGCAAGAATCAGTTAACAAGGACCTAGAAGAACTAAAGATGAAACAAGCAACGATGAACAACACAATAAATGAAATTAAAAGTACTCTAGATGGGATCAATAGCAGAATAACTGAGGCAGAAGAACGGATAAGTGACCTGGAAGATAAAATAGTGGAAATAACTACTGCAGAGCAGAATAAAGAAAAAAGAATGAAAACAACTGAGGACAGTCTCAGAGACCTCTGGGACAACATTAAACGTACCAACATTCGAATTATAGGGGTTCCAGAAGAAGAAGAGAAAAAGAAAGGGACTGAGAAAATATTTGAAGAGATTATAGTTGAAAACTTCCCTAATATGGGAAAGGAAATAGTTAATCAAGTCCAGGAAGCACAGAGAGTCCCATACAGGATAAATCCAAGGAGAAATACGCCAAGACACATATTAATCAAACTATCAAAAATTAAATACAAAGAAAACATATTAAAAGCAGCAAGGGAAAAACAACAAATAACACACAAGGGAATCCCCATAAGGTTAACAGCTGATCTTTCAGCAGAAACTCTGCAAGCCAGAAGGGAGTGGCAGGACATATTGAAAGTGTTGAAGGAGAAAAACCTGCAACCAAGATTACTCTACCCAGCAAGGATCTCATTCAGATTTGATGGAGAAATTAAAACCTTTAGAGACAAGCAAAAGCTGAGAGAGTTCAGCACCACCAAACCAGCTCTACAACAACTGCTAAAGGAACTTCTCTAGGCAAGAAACACAAAAGAAGGAAAAGACCTACAATAACAAACCCAAAACAATTAAGAAAATGGGAATGGGAACACACATATCGATAATTACCTTAAATGTAAATGGACTAAATGCTCCCACCAAAAGACACAGATTGGCTGAATGGATACAAAATATACAAGCAGCTCATGCAATTCAATGTCAGAAAAACAAACAACCCAATCCAATAAATAGACCTAAATAGACCTAAATAGACATTTCTCCAAAGAAGATATACAGATTGCCAACAAATATATGAAAGAATCTGCAACATCATTAATCATTAGAGAAATGCAAATCACCACTACAATTAGATATCATCTCACACTGGTCAGAATGGGCATCATCAAAATATCTAGAAACAAAAAATGCTGGAGAGGGTGTGGAGAAAAGGGAACCCTCTTGCACTGTTGGTGGGAATGTAAATTGATACAGCCACTATGGAGAACAGTATGGAGGTTTCTTAAAAAACTAAATATAGAACTACCATAGGACCCAACAATCCCACTACTGGGCATATACCCTAAGAAAACCATAATTCAGAAAGAGTCATGTACCAAAATGTTCATTGCAGCTCTATTTACAATAGGCCGGAGATGGAAAAAACCTAAGTGTCCATCATCAGATGAATGGGTAAAGAAGATGTGGCACATATATACAATGGAATATTACTCAGCCATAAAAGAAACAAAATTGAGTTATTTGTAGTGAGCTCGATGGACCTAGAGTGTGTCATACAGAGTGAAGTAAATCAGAAAGAGAAAAAGAAATACTGTATGCTAACACATATATGTGGACTCTAAGGGGGAAAAAAAAAAAAAAAAGGTCATGAAGAACCTAGGAGCAAGACAGTAATAAAGACACAGACCTACTAAAGAATGGACTTGAGGATATGGGGAGGGGGAAGGGTAAGCTGGGACGAAATGAGAGAGTGGCATGGACATATATACACTACCAAACGTAAAATAGATAGCTAGTGGGAAGCAGCCGCATAGCACAGGGAGATCAGCTCGTTGGTTTGACTAACTAGAGGGGTGGGATAGGGAGGGTTGGAGGGAGGGAGACGCAAGAGGGAAGAGATATGGGAACATATGTATATGTATAACTGATTCACTTTGTTATAAAGCAGAAACTAACACACCATTGTAAAGCAATTATACTCCAATAAAGATGTTAAAAAAAAAAAAAAATCCTACGGCCTTTAAGAAAGATGTTAAATCTACTCTGCCCGTGCTCTATAAATGGAACAGCAAAGACGGGATGACAGCACACCTCTATACAACATGATTTACTGAATATTTTAAGCCCACTGTGGAGACCCTACTGCTCAGAAAAAAAGCTTTCTTTCAGAATATTACTGCTCATTGACAAAGCATATGGTCATCCAAGAGCTCTGATGGAAATGTACAACAAGATTAACGTTGCTTTCATGCCTGCTAACACAGCAGCATTTTGTAGCCAATGGATCCAGGAGAAATTTTGACTTTCAAGTCTTACCATTGAAGAAACAAGTTTTGTAAAACTATTACTGCCAGAGATAGTGATTCCTCTGATGGTTCTGGGCAAAATAAAGTAAAAATCATCTGGAAAGTATTCAACATTCTAGGTGCCATTAAGAACATTTGTGATTAGATATGAGAATATATGTATATGTATAGCTGACTCACCTTGTTAAAAAGCAGAAACTAACACACCATTGTAAAGCAATTATACTCCAATAAAGATGTTTAAAAAAAAAAAAAAAGATACTAGCTCTTGGAACTCTAGGTGACATGCTAGGCATCATGATGGAGAGACCATATTGACAGAGCATATAAAGTGGCCCAGAGACAACATAAAGAAAAAGTAATACTTGGCCAGTCCCTAGCTTTTCTAGCCACCAGCTATTAGAGCCAATCCAACTGAGGTATGAGACTATGTAGAGTGGAAATGAGTAGTTACTTCCTAACCCGTCCCAAATTGCAAACATGTGAGGAGTTTTAAGCCACGTGAAATACCAGAAGAATCAATCTAAAGTGAGAGAGACAAAT